>NC_063208.1:12688878-12783878 GCF_017589495.1 Alosa alosa
ATATATTTACATTTGCTGTTATATTTGCATTTTTAATCAGACAAACCTGAATAGGAGTAGACACACGTTAACCACACCAGTAAGGGGCCGTACTCATATCATATTTTCATTTGCAATTATATTTGCATTTTTCTCAGACATACTTGAATTCAACTGCAATGAGTAGGCACATGTTAACCACACTAGTATAGGGCCACCACGTACATATCATATTTACATTTACTGTTATATTCGCATTTTTGCCCTGAATTCAGCTGCAAAGAGGTATAGTATAAGTATAAGTATATATACTCTTTTGATCCCGTGAGGGAAATTTGGTCTCTGTATTTATCCCAATCCGTGAATTAGTGAAACACACTCAGCACACAGTGAACACACAGTGAGGTGAAGCACACACTAATCCTGGCGCAGTGAGCTGCCTGCAACAACAGCGGCGCTCGGGGAGCAGTGAGGTGCCTTGCTCAAGGGCACTTCAGCCATGCCTACTGGTCGGGGTTCGAACCGGCAACCCTGCGGTTACAAGTCTGACGCGCTAACCAGTAGGCCACGGCTGCCCCTGGTATCTAACCACGGCATGTGCTGCATGTTAAGTCAAGCAATGCTAAGTTAATGCCCATTCGGGGCAGATCTCCCAACGAAATAGCATGCGTTGCTTTGGACTGTAAAGCAATTGCGCAGTATGTGGTTAGTCTTCACCCACCAGCAGAATAGATGACCCTTCCCACAATCCACAGCAGGGGCGCGCAGCAGGGGGAAGCTGAGGGGGTCAGAGGAGGCAGGACTAGGCCTGGTGAGGCGCACCGCCCGCTCGCAGCGGGCCACAGGGCACCAGCGGATGGCAGGGTTATTATCTACAAACGCCTGCGAGGGAGAAGGGAGAGGGCCGTGGAGAGGTGGTTAACAGGTGAGGTAGTTTGTGGCAGTGTAAATGTAAATCACATGTAGAATACTAAAAAGGCATTTTTAATTTAGTATTCTACATGTGTTTAATTACACATGTAGAATACTAAAAAGGCATTTTTTTCACAGTAGAAACATGGAAAATACAAGTAACTATGAATATACTGTATGATTTGAACGTAAACTTCACACAACAATCAAGTATGTTATTTTTCAGTTCTTCCGTGCAGTGCTCTACAATGTCCTAAACCTTAATATGTTGCCTTAATATGTTGCCACAACAGCCTTACATATCCACCATCCACCACTGAAAACCTCCTGAGTCATACCTTGATATCAAACTGAAGGTAGCGCTTATCCATCTCCCTGGAAACCACACTCTCTATGACCTCCACTGGAACCAGCTGGAAGCAGTCATAGGCTGGGCAGAAGATGTTGTGTGCTTCACCCTCCTGGATCTTCAGGTTCAAAAACCTGCCAGCAAGAGAGGAGGACATGAGAGAGACCAGTGAAGGAGCTTTAAGGACTGGAAGACCTGGGCTGTGTCCCAGTTCCCCCACCTCACCTTGACACAAACACTGGCACTGGGGTGGCTGAGTGGAGGAAGTGACAGAACACTTGTGACGTGTCCCTGAATAAACCCCCGCTCGTCAGCTTGCTGGATCACCTTCAGTGAGTGAGCGCTCATGTAATGTGACGCAGATGACATCGTTTTGTATGAAAGCACGAGTGACGGAGTATGAATGATGAAAAGTGTAGACAAAAATTCCGTTTTCCCCAGAGCAGAAACAAATGGTCTTGCTCTACAAACCGCCAAACAAACAACTTTGTCTTTTTTTTTACTCAAGGAAGTGACCATATTTAGTCCCCAGTAATTGGAGACAACAGCAATCCAATAAACGGACGAAAGCAGCTCGGCCAGTTCTGTGTAAAAACCAAGGAGCGTTGGACTGTTGTGTGCGGCCTTTTTAAAGTCGTTATCTATTTTAATGTCTGTTACATAGGCCAAGGTTGACGTCAGGCTCCGGCAGGTACAAAGCCTTGAAAAGCCTGCAAAAACCAACACTATAATTTCTAGGTCACATTCTTGGTCTTTAGAGGAAATCGAGTGTCTGTGCTAACAAGAGTGAGGCAGGGCCAGAGGCAGAGAAGAGCTCTGAAGGACTTCAGTGATTTTAGTGACTTATGTCATGACGTTACTTTATTTCATGAGAAATGATTTCAATCTCTGCATTTCCCTCCTTATCTGTAACCATGCCAACAGCTTGTTGAGCATTTTTTACCTACTTAGGCTTTTCATCAACAGGGAGGAGATTTAATGTCTCCATCAAATGTATCTACTAAAGAGTTTTTTTTATTAACCTTTTTTTCTTCATTTTCTATGGTGAGGCTTCAATGTATGCTTGATGGCACAACAAATACAGTGTAACAACAAAAGGGGATGCAATTCAGTTCCTTGTCAGTATAAAATATGTCGTCCCCCTAAATCTTTGTTGGCCCTACCCTTCCCTTCCCTTCCCGTCCCGTCCTTACCCTTCCCAGCATGCTCGACAGAACTCGTGTCCACAGGGCATGTTCACTGGGTCCTCGAACACAGAGATGCTGCACATGCAGATCCCACACTGAAACAGGAGGCCGAGAGTTAGACACGTGGTCAGAACACACACTGGACACATATCGGTCACTGACGTGTGTGTGTGTATGTGTGTGTGTGTGTGCATACCGACATGCGTTCATCGATCAACGTGACACTCAAGCAGTGATAAAATCTACACTTGCACACATTTCCAAAAGTCAGGAACACATATGCTGCTCCCCCCAAAAAATGATCTGCACAATTGAATCAGTCATTTCCAGTTCCTTCAGGATTTGACATATGCTGTTATATCTGTGGTAAATTACGGAGGGCTAGTAATTCATCAGTCAGACAAATCATTAGTGCCCAATGACACAAAGTACACATAAGCCAATTCCAAATGATGATTAATCCGATGACAGGCGCTCATACATCGTCGTCCGTCGCACGGACCACTGACCAGAGCAAGGCCGTCCTCGGCTGGGGAAAGACTGATCTCATCGGGCGAGGTGACGGAGGAGCGGGTGGTGCGCGGGGTGCGGGGGGAGGGCAGGGTGTCCCAGGCGTTGTAGCCACTAGGGGGCGGCGTGGGCATCTGGACCCCCGAGCGCTGGCAGCAGTCTTCGGCGTTGGACATCCAAGCTTCCAGAAGCTTCTCCCTGTCCCAGTCTGGACCACCAAGAGAGAGATGGGATGAGATCATGAACAGACAGAGATGAAGTAACTTGTTTACTCATGCTCCTTAAATAGAGAGGCTTCATTATCAGGCTATTACACAGCTTGTATGCTTCAAACATTCAGGCAAGATTTTAGCAGCTGAGGGTTCCAAAATTGGTAAGAGATCCAACATGCTTTAAGTTGCGCTGAGCAGACCTATTTTGACCCTTAGGGCTCAGCCTTAGCAAGTTTAGGGTGACCTTTCATCTGGTATGTTCAGTGTCTCTGGTATGCACTTGTAATTACATGTTTAGCATGTTAAGCATTTCTGACATGTGACATGTGATTCTGAGGTGTCCACAGCGGGGTGAATTAATCAGGTGTTCAGGTGTTTTGACTGGTGGTATGTTTAGGGTTCTGGGCATTCAGGTATTTTGACTGGTAGCGTGTTTAGGGAGTTTGGGTGTTTTGACTGGTGGAGTGTTTAAGGTTCTGAGAGTTTTGACAGGTAGCGTGTTTAAGGTTCTGGGAGCTCAGGTGTTTGGACTGGTCGCGTGTTTAGGGAGTTCAGGTGTTTTGACAGGTAGCGTGTTTAGGGTTCTAGGTATTCAGGTGTTTGGACTGTTGGCGTGTTTAGGGAGTTCAGGTGTTTTGACAGGTAGCGTGTTTAGGGTTCTAGGCATTCAGGTGTTTGGACTGGTGGCGTGTTTAGGGAGGTCAGCTGGTTGTTGTGTTTAGGGTTCGGGCAGTGTTTAGGGCGGCGTACCATGCGCTCGCAGCAAAGCTTCGGCCGTGAAGAGCGGTGCCTGCAGCATGTCCGCCGTCTCCACTATCAGCATGTCCTTCAAGCGCCGCAGTTCCTGCAGCTTCAGCCCTTCATACGGCTAGACAGGAGAGACAGACAGAGAAAGAGGAGAGAAGGGGGAGGGGAGAGGGATGGAAAACGGCAGAAAGAAAGGTGAGAGCATAAATTAGAGTATGATAAAAAAAAAGGCAAGGGTACAAGAAAAACAAAAAAAACAGGGTGAGAACTGTGCATAAAGTGAATAGATGAAGGCAGAGAGAGAGGGAGGAAGCTAACCAGGATGACCGGTTTGTTAAAGACATTATGAAACAGGCCAGTGGCGTCACCCTGCTCTTGCACACACACACACACACACACACACACACTGACCGTCCTCCCCCACCTCGGCGCACCAAACCCAGCATTAGCACATTCACAGCCCCGCGATGGCCAAAATCCCCTCATCTCCATCTGCAACTTAAAGGTCTCCCTGTCGCCATGGCTACATCCCTAACACTCACTGACCTTCCCCCATCTTCTCAGAGCAGGCTACAGGACAACCTCTATGGTGGACAACTGCTTCAGAGGTAATAGATACCAATATACGGCATGTTCCTAATTTCTCATCAGACATACATGCATTGTTGTTACAGAAGGTTTGTCAAGGAGGCTTTTAAATGTCACTGTCAGCTAATCAGCATAGCCCTCACAGTTGAAGACAAGGAATCATCTAGTGTGTTTGAGCTGCATTGATGGTATTTGTGGAAATGATCTCAGCTTGTTGCAGTGATGCTCGGGTGTTCATCTTCATACGTCATACTTCATAACATCATCCACGTCTCATCTCTTTCTCTCTCTCTCTCTGCTCCCCTCTGTATCACTCTGTCCCTCTGCGTCCCCCGCCTTTTTTCTGCCTTCGTCTCTCCTTTGTAATCTATTAAAGATGACATCGGTACTGTTGTCACGGATCGAAACTTGTGACGGCATCACAGACCGACGTCTGTCTGGGAGACAATGCCTCAGCCTTGATCTGCATGCTTAAAGAGTCTGCCTCCCTCCCCCTCCCACTGTGGGCCAGGAGCTAAAGGCACACCCTCCGTCTCGCAGCCTTTGCAGAGACACCACTGCCAGGACTTTAGACCCAAAATCACATTACCTCTAAATTACAATTTAAAGTCGTATTTCTTCAAGCATGTCCACAATCTATTCTTTCCAAAATGACTTTTGCAAAAGAACTGGATTGGATGTGTGTGTATATGTATGTGTGTGTGTGTGTGTGTGTGTGTGTGTGTGTGAGAGAGAGAGAGAGAAAAGGGGGACAGAGAGAGAGAGAGAAATCAAGAAGAGAGAGAGAGAGAGAGAGAGAGAGAGAGAGAGAGAGAGAGAGAGAGAGAGAGAGAGAGTGTGTGTGTGTGTGTGTGTGTGTTTGAGAGAGGGAGAGAAAGAGTGTGTGAGTGAGAGAGGAAGAAAGAGAGTGTATATTTGTGTTGGTAGGGAAGGGTGTTGGTTCTTGCCGCTTCACTGGGAAAGCCATTTTCATCATTATAAGCTCAGTTCTCCGTAAACCTGCACGTAGAGCCCTTTAAAAATATAAGCCTCCATCAACGTTCTGAAGCAGGTTCATGGTGCCATCCAGGAGAACTTGCTGAAGAACAGCGCATTTAAATGTGCTGTACAGCAGCATAAGGGTTAGGATGGGTGAGCGGGTGTGTACCTCCCGGCGGTCCAGTGCGGCGTACTCAGCCTCGATGTCCTGGGCGCCAGGGTCCTTAGAGAAGACCATCTGCGACTCCAGACTGAGGGCCAGCTCCTTGTGATGCTGCCGTTCGGCACAGTCGCACGGCGTCTCACGCTCCTCGTTCTCCACAAACAGGTCTGCACCACTCTTCACCAGCAGCTGATACACACACACACAGACACACAAAAATGTCACACAAAAATGTGCACACAAATACACAGAAAATGTATGTAGACTAGAGCATAGCAGTGGAAGCTGTTCTAAATATACAACCAGATGACCGCATTGATGAAGTGGCCCTTTCAGCATGCTTTACTGCTAAAACAAAGTCTCACAACTTCTTGGACATTATTTGGCCAAAAATGATACCAGGATGCAACAAAATGTTGGAAAACCATATTCATAAATCATAAAACATTAAACAATCAAAAAACTTAAATAGTATTTTAGAGTATTCTTAAATAGTGAAAAAAAATAGACTTTCAGCAGGTACAAGTGCTTTTAGGCAATTATCAACTCTGACCAACTGACCTCTAATGTTACACCTTAGACCAAGCCATGTAGCCTATAACTGTTCCTGGAAAAGATTTCTCCTCCTGTGATAACAATTTTCCACTAAATTCCAAGGCCATTAAGCAAAGGCTTAGCCCACAGTGGAAAGACACAACACACCAGCACAATACTAAACCCATTCAGCAGGCACATTCCTCTAGAGGCACTCACGGACAGCAAAGACTGTTTCACAAGTGATTTGTTTTGAATAAGAAGCTTTTTTAAGATTTTGACCTTTTTGAACATTTATGCCCCCACCCTTCCTCTAAATGCTGCCTGTAGCCATTTCTGGGAACTGCAGAAGTTCTCAGCCACAGTATGGAGAGTGTGAATTTAACACACGCCTTCTCAGATGCAGCAGAGACGTTTAGCTGGGCGTTTCTTTCGCACCTACAAGATGCTAGTCTGCACACCTCATCTTAACAAAGAATAAATCTGAATCTGAAAGTATCAACTGGAACATTGATTTCAAAGGGTCTTAGAATAAATGTTAGAATGAGCAAAACATATTTCCCCTTTTCTTAATGAAGATGTCTGGTTCATAATGGATGGTCCATTGTTTTAAGAATGTTATTATAGCAATATCGAAACCATATCTAACTAGTTTTTCTTTTCTTTTCAGGATGCCACACATTATAGTCTAAATATCAATAAACATAAAAAAGAAATTGTATCTTTTCCGTTGATTTTGCGCAAGCACTTTGACCTTTGACCCTGCCCTTTGCTCACCTCCACGCAGGTCTTCATGCCCCCGGCAGCGGCGTAGTGCAGGCACGTGCTCTTGCGGTTGTCGGCGGCATTGACGTCGGCCCGCTCATACTCGCCAGCGGCCAGCTTGGCGCCGGTCCACTTGAGCGCCATTTGAAGGCAGTCGGCCCGCCGCTGCTCGTCCTGGAGTGGACGCAGGAGCCGCGGCTGCAGGGCCCCCTCGGCCAGCAGGATCTGGGGGCCCATGCACAGCAGGTGGAGCGACGTCTCGTTGTGCACGTTGCGCTTGTTGGGGTTGCCGTCCTTGCAGAAGAGAAAGGACCTGGGCCAGAGAATGGAGGGAAGAAGAGGGGAAAGTGGAGGAAGGAAGGAAGGAAGGAAGGAAGGGAGCAGAGAAGGAAAGAGGAGGGACGGAGATGTTATTAAGCTCGAACAAAGGGTAAACGAGCATGTTCGCAATACTTAGCATAGAGATGCTGGCAACAGCAAAAATACAGATTCGATTCTTTGCATGATATGGCAAGGCACAATACAAAAGACCAGGATGTGCCTCGTCTCATCATCATTCTGATAAGGTTTAACCAGATGTGTTTAAGAACATATGAGTCTCTTTCCCACAACTCCAGGAGGATGATTAACAATCTGCAGCGATAAAGTAAACAAGCTGACACATTCTGCTAAGCACAGACACAGAGCGCCTCCAGGAAAACAAAGCAATTGTTAAAAAGACCCTCCTTCGTCACAGTTCAGCTGAGTCACACTTGGCAGGCGCCGCCGGTGCCGGCAGTCGAAGGGTTAACCCCGTCGCTGCTGGGAAATCTCAGGGATATTTTCAGAACCAGAAGCTGTGGCCCTTATCTCAATATTTCATTATGTGCGCGAGTGCATTAGGGAGACATCATATCGGCATTAGCACCCCAGACGGCCACGGCTCCGATTGCCCTCTCAGCAGTGCAGCCTGAAAGCGCTCGGCCTCGCCCCCGTGAAAACACACTTTGGGGAAGCAGCTGAAATGGCCGTGGCCAAAATGTCATTTTTGGTTAGGCGGGACACTGAACCACAGCGGATGGGGGGGGGGGCATTGAGGGCAGCAGGGCTTTAGCTGACACCCTTGATGGGATTTGAAAGGAGCATCTGCTTCCCCCCTTTTTTTTTTTTTTTTTTTTTAAACCATGCCTAAACAATAAAGGCTCCCATTGGATGCTACTGCCAGCTTGAATGTGGATACGAAGAGAATGACTTAGCGGTTTTGTTCCAGGAAAGCTAAAAGGAAAGACAGCAGAAGCAGGAGCAAATGGAGCTGACTGGCAGTTTATCGGTTAACGTAACCCCCTGAACAGCTCGATAATTCTTGTCAGCAACACACCTACACGGACACACGCGCACACACGTGCTTACATAGAAAGAGAGAGAGGCCCTTCCTGCTTTTCAGTAAATCCTGATAAACTGGTTGTACTTAAAATCAACGTCTTAGGTCTTGAAATAACTTCACAAAAAGCCAGAAGATGCTGTTCTCCACCTCGTTACCATCAACAGCAGAAACAACCACCGTAACCACCAAACACACACACCGTCCCTCCATTCCCAGAATGCTTCTGAGCCTCGTGCAGAAAGATATTTATAAAATAGCCTCCATGGACCAGTCCCATTCTCATCTCCCCCTTGGCCCCCTTTTTCACACTGATAGCAGTGATATAAACCAGACAATGGTCATGGTCAATATGGCTCCACACACACACGTGCACACACACACCTTGAGCTGTTAGTGTAATGGGATAGAGGTGGCCGAGAGAGGGGCTGGTAATTATGCCCCCTACCCTCTCGTTTAGGGCCCTATTATTAAGTGGAGATGTGGAAGAGAGGAGGGACAGTGACTCAGCAGGGGGGCCAGCTGTCCATGGGGGTAATTGCCCAGAGACGCCGGAGTCAAAGTCAAAAGACCCCCTCACTCTGTTGCTCCATTCCCTCTTTTTCCATTCCATGGTCTCTCTTTCCCTCTGTATAACCCACTAAAATCACTGTATTTCCTGTTCCAAAAACAATCTCACTTTCTTTTCTTTCTACAACCCCCTGTTCTCTACACACATGCACACAGATTTCTGTATTTGTGAACCACATACAGAGATGGGCCCCTGTTTGAGCATGTCAGGAGACCATGTACCATACCAGGCATACCTGCTTTAGAATGGGAGTACTGCAGGGAAAATGCCATTTGTATGCATTCAACATTCACACACACAGCAATATGAGAGAGAGAAAGACAAAGAATGAGGGGGGAGAGTGAGAGAGGCAGAGAGAGAGGGAGAGAGAGAGGGAGAGAGAGAGAGAGAGAGAGAGACTACGTGCAGGACTTTAGAGCCCTGACCTGCCTGGCCTGTCTGTTTTGTTCCTTCTGGGTCGTCTCACACTGAACCGGCGCTCTGTCCAGCGAGTTAAGCATTAACTTACAAGCCGGATTACTTCCTCATGGCCAGGCTACACCTCTGTATAAGCAGCATACATCAGAAATCTGAATGTGGGTCATCCTGATTTTTTTGCACCCTTTAAAGGGCAAAGTGTCTCACAGCCACTTAATGCAGTATGGCCTTACCAAAGTACATAGCTGACACTACACAAAGTACTGTATACTGACACACTGCTGAGTCCATCTACCTACTGCACTTCTCATCTGTCATCCAGTTCTCACACCCTCCAGAGTTAAAAGTATGCTTGCATAAGGGAAGCTTTGATTCCTGTCCAAAATGCCTTGGCAAGCGCTGTGATGACCATTAAGAAAGAAAATATGATAAATTACAGTAATGTGATTAACTCCACACAAAGAAATAACTGAGAACTCCTCGCAGCCTTTAACTTTAAAGCCCTTCGAGAGAAGCCAGCACCACGACATACATTTAGCTGTAATCTCGGCAGTCTGTGACAACAAATCAAATGCTCTTTAGTTCAAACCGAGGGCAGCTTTAGACACACTGACACCAGAGTAAGTAATTTAAATGACTGAGAATGAGAAACTGAACTGTTTGATTTACAGAAACCACTTACATACAATTAACAATTAATACAGCTGAACTGTGCAATGAATGCATGCTTGTATGAGTATGTGTACATACATTCACTGAAACGTTTAGCGTGTGCAGTGGCCAACCGTTTACATTGACCTGGCTAGCTAACCAGGCCAAATGGAACAGCGGAAACCAAAATAAAACGGTGTCACTTCCTGGGGTCTCACCTGATGAGGCGTGTCATGGCGTGCCGGGAGGCATAGTGCAGCGGCGTGTTGTGCTGGTAGGGCTCGCCGTAGGACGCGTTGGGGTCAAGCGACTCCTTGAACTGCGGGTTGCTTTCGTACAGCTGCCACGCCAGGCCCTCGTCGCCGCTCATCAGCGCCTTGCGGAACTTGGTGGCGGTGTTCCCCATCGCTCAGTCCTTCTCCCTCTCTCGCTGACGCGCAGACACACACACACACACGCGCTCCCTCTCGTTCTCCCCTCTCTCTTGCTTGCTCTCAACAAGCCCCGGGCCTCTTGCTGTCAAGCTGCACTCACCTGCCCTCCACCAGGGTCAACAGCCCACTGCAGGTCCTGCACAGAGAGACAGACAAGAGTAGTTAGCATATGTGGCTAAATTCTTTAAACGAGGCCTCATTGTTGACTGTTCTATTTCTATTACCAACCCAACCACAACTGCTGGTGTGACTACAAACACCACAACAGCCTTACAATGATGCTTATTATATAGCCCTTCACACTTCATATGTATGGGTGCCATTCCATGGAAAAGTACTCATAAATCATTTAAACTCAGGGTGTAATTAAATGTGTTTAGTATAATGGCAGATTCACTGACCCGACATAACCGGCAGATGATAGCAATCTATACACAGATTACGACATCCCCTTCAGATAATGGCACTGGCTCTAACATAATAATGGCTAACAGCTACTAACTGCTGTGTCCAGAGGTAAATAAGAAGAACTGGGAGTACGGTCAATCTGGGTTGAACAATTTGGACAAATCTCCTTATTATAAATGCATTAACAACCCATGAAACATCTTCATTTGTTTCTTGCAAGGGCCACACTCTGCCACCATTCAGATCGGTACACAACAGGCCAGAGCCTTCCAGACATCCTGGCTGCGTCCTATCCCCCCCGCCCCTTTTTGCCTTTTCAAATCTGACCATTCCACTCGGCAACTCGGTGGAGTTCACAGTCAGTAATGATGATGATGATGATGATGATGTAAGTCCACTCAGCCCTCCTCTGCCAGAGGACCTGTGTCCTGCCAGAAGTCTGCACTCAGACTAACAGTCTAATTACCATCAGAGGGATCCAATGGCAACCTCTGATTTCATGCCAAGGGGGCCAAGATATACTGTCGGCAGACATCTGGTCAAACACATGCTGATTTATGACTCGTCTTTGGAAAATGCATAAGTCAAAACCTACAGTGCTTTGCAAAGATCTCTCCCCAATACATTCCCACAAATATTCTTAACGGTAACCTGACACTTGTAGAGATAAATAAACAAACAAGAGCCAGGGGAAATTCCATTCCAGGTACAATTCATCTAGTAATTGAAGACTTGGCACACTTTGACCCAGCACAGGACCCAACACCTGACACAGTTCAAAGAAATGTTGTGCATTTTTGTTGATGCTAGACGCTCACAGCTCACACTGGGCACTTGCATGGGCCACCGAAATTGGCCACTGGAACTCTTGTGTAAAGACAAATAGTAAAAACAAAACAACACTTCAGAGACAGGGGCATTTTATGCTCCAATAAATCTACTTAAAAGCGTGGCTGAGTGAGAGAAACAGGGCTGGACTACAGCAGGTGCATTTTGGGAGGGGTGGGGTGGGATGGGGGTGGGGAGGGTCTGCCAGTTTTTAGGTCACATAGTCTGCCCCGCTATATCCATTCATGGAGACGCAACCCTGCCCCCCATGATGCTCTTCACCTATCTGTCACTCATTCAAGGGGCCTGAAGACATACCAGCCGTTGCTCTTCCCACAAACAATCCTTTAACAAAAATGAGGTAGCACTGAATGTGCACTGTGATTATGAACACAAAGGAAAAACAATTAGGACTATGGCAACTGGCACCATTTCCCCAGCAACTTTTGCTTCAATCTCAAATTACCAGAGAATGCAGCAGCATGCAAAGCAGAGATGATTTAGCAACTGGCAACACAAAGAGCCTGCAACTCACACTCTCAGTCGTCCATAACCACCATTCATCCATAACTTATAACTGCCAAACACCATTTGCATTGCAGAGAGATCAGAATTGTCACATAGATTCAACACAATGACTGCTTTCTGCTCCTGTTGGACAAGAGGCCTACTGTCACTGGCCTCATCATCACAAAAACAAGAGTATGAAGTCAGTGCAGTTCATCCACAAATGACCTGAGTCTTTCTCTAGTGACTTTGAGCTTGTCAGCTGACTTACTGTGTGCCATCAATTAACCTCGCCAATATGCTCACATTTAACTGACCTATGTATGTGTCAAATGCAAGACCGGGTGGGGGTATTACTCTGGAGACAGTAAATCAATGTGATGCAATGGTCTGATTTGGTCAGCCAATCTTGCCATAAGATCTGCTTGTTCTGAAAAATGCTGTTAAATTGAGTGAGATAAACTACCCAGGAAATGAGGTCAAAAGTAAAATTAAATATATTAAATTACTGTAACTAGGAGGTCAATTGACTGTATCTCCACATCAGTGAGGTCGGTTGAAATGCCACGTTTAGCCACGTTTTGTTGCTGGAGCATGCCAACAAGTTATGGGAAGTGTCCACTCATTTGCTGTGATTTGACATTGTAAACAACACAAAATGCTGTTCAGAAAGATATGGCACAAAGGACAAATACAGAATACTACCCCGCTGGTCTTCGTTGAGCAGGCCTATTAGACAACAACTCGGCTACGCGTAAATATGCCAGACAGCCTCCACTTTCCCTGTTAGTGTCTGACATAAGCAAAATCCTTTGTACCAAAACAGTGATTTCACACGGGACTGGTCTTTTCTGTGTTCACTGGAGCTAGGGGAAACTTGTAAACATAAAGGTGCAGATGCAAAATAATCAGGACATTACGCCTTTTTGTGTATAATTCACTTTGGTTGAAGAGGAAGTATGTCTGTTCTGTTCTGTTCGTCATTTTGTTTTCTTTGTTCGAATCCCCGGCTCCTGAAGCAAGCTAGGCTGGCTAAACTCTAGACTAGAGCTAGCTGTTAGCTACGAACATCAGTACTGAAAAGCATCGCTACCTAACTAGCAAACACTTGTCGCTCAGTTCACTACCGCCTTTATAATTAAAACTTGCACAATGCTGAACAAGTGGCAAAAATGAGTGTCGTCAAGGCAGTTGCATCATGAAAGTGGAAGAATAATAAAACAATTACTAGTTGACATGCTTAGCAATAGCTAGCTAATGTTAACGTTAGTCTGCTCTCAAGTTTTCCTCTCATACCCCGTTACCTGCTAACTCTTATTATGCTACCTGTGCAACCATCACGTGAAGTGAACGACAACTTTACACTAACAAGCATCTCTTTTTGACAGTTTTATCAACGATGCAACGGCACCAAACTGTTAGAGACTGTTTTCCAAGTTAATCTTTCCAAGTAGCCAACAGAGCGCCAGAATAACACAATATTAGCTACACATCCTGATATAGCCAAAGCTTTCTAGGCAGGCAGACAAGCAAGATTATCAGTCTGGTTGAACTAGTAGGTTTTCAGTCTACATATCGCCTTAATGTTGGTAAGGGAGGGATAAGTGAGCCAACTATATCTATTCTATAGTAAGTTACAGCTATCTATCAAGAATATTGTGCGATAAAAGTGAGTAACGTTAACGTTAGCTAATGTTACATCGTCACACGATGCCAGACTGTAAACCACACCAAATGAACAATATACAACACATTAACATTTATTTAAAATAATACATGCATTAACGTCACTGTCACTAATAATGTAAAGCAGTTACATAAACTGGGGTGACAGCAATCTAGTTAGTTGGCTATGCCGTCTGTTTTCTGAGCACCTAAGAATCAGCCATCTCACTTAGATCGACCAGCAATACATACCCCATCATCGATTTGCTAGGACACCAGATGGACACATCAATGGAATCATTTAACAACTTGACTTGCAACAGCCTGACTTGTCAGACCCTCATAACATCATGGTTTATTGGCCTTGAAACGAAGTGCCAAGCGGCACGGAGCACTGCGTCTGCTGTGTACTGACAGTGAAGAAACACTGTTGTCAGATCGTGCAAGGGGTGGGTAGGTGTGCGTAAAGAATTCCCCAGCTAGCAACTCTCATTTGATTGGTTTTCTTACTATTGGCTCGGACAAAAAAAAAAACATCACATCCTGTTTGAAAATTAATGTAATAATCAAGTTCTAATTTTCTCAAAATTAGACTCATTGCTTGAGTCTGTGTCCTGTCAATCAAGCGAGACGAGACCCAATCGTGATTTCGTTTTTGCACTGCCCAGAATTCATCTGATTAGATCTTAAAATGTTTTTCATACTTTTGCCATGTTTTGAAGTAAAATGAGATTTAGAAAGTTCTACATGCATATGAAGATTTAGCAGAGATACAAAGAACTACAAATATCTACAGAGTCTGATCAAAGATTGTTAAGGCGCCTTAACAATCTTTGGTCTGATACAGTGTTGATGTAGACTTTTATTTTGACAAAATATAACGGGACGTCTACTGACCGGAAAAGGGCTTTATTGACGCTGCTCTGTTGGGATTATCAAATGACAGATACCGAGCTAACTTTACATGTTCGTGCCGTTATTATACATTTTATTGAGTAGGTGTTGGTCGGTGTTTAAAATAACCTTCTCACTATAATTCTAATTTATATTTAGAATAAACTTTACTGTCGTAACCCGGAACTCGTATAGTGAAGCAACAAAACTGCCACAGAAGTAGCTAAAATAGCAAACTAGCCAGAGGTTTGCCTGAAGTTCCAGTTAGCTTAACCAGTTAATATGGGCATCCAAAGAAGTTGAAGTAACAATAGTTCGTCTCATTTGGAGCACTAGATAACATGATGGTCGAGGAAGTGTGCAGCCTAATTGACATTATGACAACAAAGTAACTTTAGGTAAGTTCTAACAAAATATAATACACGATTTGTTTTGCTGACCACAAAGTGCTAACCAGCTCCGCACAGTTGGATGTATTTCGCTAGCTCTTAAGTTGGCTTCTTACAAGAAACAATCATTATTGTTTGAAACTTGAATTTCTCCTATATGCGTTGTGATAATGATCCAGTCTGGAATAGGTGCGCTAGCTCGTGGTGTTTATTTTGTCATTGTCGTTTCAATTCAACAAGTTTCTCCCAAGTAGACGCACCGCCTGAATTATTTCCGGGGTGTGACTTAAACGCCTACGTTGAGTTTCCTTAATATAAACAAGTTAGCCATGTTATAAATTGCGTTGCTATTTTAATTTAAAAGCAATTGCGTGATCTGATTTTACTGACTTCAATTATTTTAATAACCAGTCCACGCGATTTCATATGATTTGCATTGGTGTTTGCTGTTGCCTATAAGTTATAAACAATAAAGACAGCTTAAAACACTTATAGGACACTTTAAAGGAACCGTATGTAAGAAATGTATTTCAACTAATCATAAAATGGCCCTGATATGTCACTAGACATTAAGAAATCATGTTCATTTAAAATACTTATATCACTGACAACAGGAATCCGGCCAGGATATTATCATTTAAAAAGTGAAGTTGCAGCCCTCAACTGATGTTGTTGTTGTGTTTTGTCATGGCATGTTTTGTTTTGGCCTGACCCTCCACCTATCTACTAATCACAGTCAGTAGTGTTTTGGCATCTGGGTTGGCAACCTCGAGTCAGGGGGGAGGGGGAGGGGATACACCGCTCTACAGTAATTTGTAATTAAAAGTGATTGCAGTACCAGTTTTGGCCACAATCTTACATATGGTTCCTTTAAATGTTAATGAGTGAAGCCATAACATTATTATTATTATTTATTATTATTATTATTATTATTATTATTATATAACTACTGCAGGCATGTGGCTAATACAAGAAGAGTCCCCAACTGCTTTCAAAGAACAGCAACACAATGGGAAACCAGGAGTTGGAAGACGTATTTGTTGCAGTCATCCGTCCGAAAAATACTGTGAGCCTGACCTCCAAAGAATATCGTGCTAAGGCGTATGAGGTACAGTCTAATCTATGATTCAATGACTTCTATATAGTATACGATACATTTGAGAACAGGTTTTGGTATCAAAGAGATTGGCCTGAAAGCTTTCTGAAATCAGTATTAATATCTTGATAAGGAAGAACAAGAAATGAATGGCATGGGGGAACCCAGGCTAAAGGTAACATGTATTTTACATTACTGACCTGAGATGAATGGTTTGTATGTCATGTAGATCCTCCTAATTGAGGTTCCTCTGGAAGGGAAAGAGAAAAAGAAGAAAAAAGTTCTGCTTGGAACTAAGATCCAACCTAACGGAGACAAAGCGAGGTCCATCCTGGATTATGTTGATGAAACAACAAAACCGATCTCCAATAACCAGGGACTGATTGGTAAATACTTGAGTGTCATACTTCACAAAAAATACCTGGGGCTGGACAGGGGAGTGGGTAGACATGCCTTACTGTATGCATAGATCACACGTTAATTTGAATGCTGCCTGTTGAAATAAGTATAAGTATATATACTCTTTTGATCCTGTGGGGGAAATTTGGTCTCTGCATTTATCCCAATCCGGGAATTAGTGAAACACACTGCACACAGTGAACACTGTGAAGTACACACTAATCCCGGCCTGCAACAACAGCGGCGCTCGGGGAGCAGTGAGGGGTTAGGTGCCTTGCTCAAGGGCACTTCAGCCGTGCCTACTGGTCGGGGTTCGAACCGGCAACCCTCCGGTTACAAGTCCGAAGCGCTAACCCGTAGGCCACAGCTGCCCCCAATCATAACCCCATTATCATAACCATTGATAAATGGGTCATAGACATGAGTTGGCTAAACCTGAGTGAATGAATCTTAAAGTGGTTCTCCTTGCAGGAAAGCGTGTGGTGCATATGAAGAAGTTCCCCTTGGATGGGGACCGAGAAGGAAAGGAGGCTTCTCTGTTTATTGTGCCAATCAACATGAAAGGTTGGAAGCACATTCATAGTATTCCAACAGTATTCTTATAACTCATAAAGTACTGTTGCTGATGCTGAAATTTTGATAGCTGTGTAATACTTAGCTCGACTAGCAGTAGGATCTTGAATGCATTTACAATTTGATTTGAATTAATCATAGACTCCAAAGGGAAAATTAGATTACATTTGTGCACCATCCACATATGAAGTGGGCACAAACAAAAGCCGCCACAACCTCAGACCTGTTGTCTTTCCCACTTTTTAACCAAAGACAACAGTAAACCCAACTACCATCCCGGCAGTCCGAATTTCTACTGCCTGCAGGACATCATGCGTGTGTGCAGCGAGACCAGCACCCACTTCTCACCCATCACCTCCAAGATGCTTCTGGCACTTGACAAGTAAGTCTCCCCCCAGTGGGTTCGAGAATGTGTTTGCCTTTCAAGGTCCAAACTTGTGTAGGTTCAGGTCATCAGCATCTTTTGCCAGATAATTTGTAATTACTTTACAGTCATAGAGTTATGATGCTCTGTTCGAACTGTGCCCATCTTACCCAATTGTGTCCCTTGACTATTGCTGACAACAGAACTTTTTTGTCAGTTTTGTATTTTGGGGTGTCTAGAAATACATTTCATAGAATCCCATCGGATTTTCAGCCTGTCTTAAGGATATTTCAGTCGGATGAAAGATTGGCACCTTCAACTTAATCTTTTAAAAACTGAGCTTTTGGTGTTTCAAGCTAAAACAGTTATTAGTCCTCTTCCCCTCACCACCTCTTTTTTCACTCCTCTCTTCTCATTCTTTCTCGCCTCTCCTCGCCTCTCCTCGCCTCTCCTCTCCTCTTTGTCGTCCACGCTGCAGATGGATGGCGGAGCAGCACACGGTGCCTCACGCCATCGCGGCTCTCTTCCGCCCGGCGCCCCTGGACCGCATCAAGACCAACGTGAGCAACCCGGCGTACGCGCCCGAGAGCTGGCAGAGTGACGGCCCACTGCACATGGGCTACACGGCGCTGGAGATCAAGAGCAAGATGATGTCGCTGGAGAAGGCCGACATGTGCGTCTTCAACCCGCTCTACGGCTCCGACCTGCAGTACACCAACAGGGTGAGGATGCAGGCCTTGTCCCTCTACTCTCTGTCCCATCTCATTGCCCTTCAACTCACTCTCACTCTCTCACTTTCTCTCTTTTTCTCCCTCACTACTCTTTTGTCCTTAACCTGTCTCTTTCCCTCCATATTTTTCTTTTGATTTATATTACATTCGCCCTTGGCAAAGTTATATTTGATAGCCAACATTTTCCCTCTGGGTTTGGTCGAGTGATACAGACTTGTGAATGTGACCTTACAGGTGGATAAAGTCATCATCAATCCCTACTTTGGCTTGGGAGCTCCCGACTACTCCAAGATCCAGATCCCCAAGAGGGAGAAGTGGCAGCACAGCATGAGCAGTGTGACTGAGGACAAGTAGGGGACTTCTCCTTTAACTCCCTCTTTTAAATCACACATACAACAACAGCAGGTTCAAACAAGCCTGCTTGTCAAAAGAAAACAATTACATCATCTCAACTCTGTTTAATCCACTTTTCTGTCAGCGGCTATATAAGCAGTTTGTTTTGCTTACTATCCTGGCATTTTTCATTCACAAGCTCTGCCACACAAATATAATACGTGTTGATAGAAACCCTGCCAAGATCTCACAGTGTTTATTTAATATTTCTAACAACTCCACTGGAATTCCTAGAGTCATTGCCAGACCAGGAGTTTATGATACACTTAGTGGAAAGTCGATAAGCCCCTAACCTGCTGTAATCTATCATGTATTTCGCAGTATTGGTTAATATGTAATGCACTGAATCCTGGTGTCTGTGTGTGGCCACAGGGAGCGTCAGTGGGTGGACGACTTCCCCCTGCACCGGAGTGCCTGTGAGGGCGACACAGAGCTGCTGACGGAGCTGCTGTCCAAACTGCCGGAAAGTCGCCTCTCCGTCAAACAACTGGACAGCGACCACTGGGCCCCCATTCACTACGCCTGCTGGTGGGTAATTGCTCAGCCAGGACCACAAAAGCGTGTGGAACAGTAATAAACATTGCAGATGTAGACCATGTATTAAAAAAAAAAAACTACCCACAGATCAGAGGTTGCGTTAACTGAATATTTACCGTCATTAACCGATTTTTAAAAAAAATAATGACAGAAAAATCAGTCTATCCTTCATTTTGACAGGGGACACAGTTGACCATGACAGATTTAATACAATGAAAAAGTTTAACACAACCTCTGCCACAGATAGTGGTAGTATTACTAATCGTATACACTGTGGAATTGTGGTAATTTCACATTTCTGGTTTCGTTCTTAACCAAATGCATTAGATGGATCGTTTTGACTTGACAGCAAGTGTCAAAAGTACTTTTTGTCTTCAATGGCTGTACGCGAAACACAAAACAAAGCTTCGATTCCATTGTAGGTATGGGAAGGTGGAGGCCACAAAGCTGCTTCTAGAGAAAGGGAACTGTAACCCCAACCTGCTGAATGGCCAGCTCAGCTCTCCTCTACACTTTGCCGCATTAGGGGGTCATAAAGAGATCGTCCAGCTCCTCCTTCAGCACCCAGAGATAGACCGGGTAAGACCACATGATCCAGTCCACATGACCCACACAAGCATCCCAGTGCTGGGACTAGGGATGTAACGATTACCAGTGTAACGGTAAACCACGTTAAAAATGTTGACGATAACAATTACAGTTTTCATTTCAAATATCATAATTATCACGGTTGATTACCATGGGGTGGAAACCGTGTGTTTAGTCCTTCCCAGCTTCATCCGAGCCTACTTTTGACATAGGCCTGGTTAAATGAAACAAAACTGGTACCCTACTGATTCTTTGGTCTAATGCATGGATTTAACCACGATTCGGATTAGGCTACACCTGCTTTTAAAAGGCGGAACATTTTCATCGCAAAGCGTGCGCTGTATCATGTAGCCACTCTACGTCTTTTTATGTGCGCGTCATGGTCATCATCATCAAGTCATGGTAGGGTAAGTTAATCTATAAGCACATAGCCAATTAAACATGACCAAGGAAAATGTGAACAGGACAACACACAATGCCACGGTAACGTGTACGTTATGAATTAAGAATGCTCAGCTCAGCCAGGTTTGTTCGTGCAGTCAGGATGTAGGCCTATGAATGTGAATGAAAATATACCCTTCTCCAGTAGCGATAGGCCACCTTAAAATGCACCAGAATAAAGGAATCACATTTACTCAGTAACAACATTTTCATACTGTTACATCGCTAGCTGGGACTATGATTGAAAATCAGTGAATATTAGAAGCTTGCGATGAATAAAGTTGACATGCTAGACATAGCTTGAGCTTTAGTTTGTATTGACTGTTTTCTTTAACACCACATTAAACTCTCATTTTGAGTGTTGGATATATATATCATAAATGATATATATATATCATTTATCGTCATTTTTTGTTGTCACTTTTGCATTGACATCTGACTCTGAGTCTGTCTCCATCTGCAGCACATTGAGGACCAGCAGAAGAGGTCTCCTTTGCAGCTGTGTGAGGAGAACAAGCAGAACGATTGGGAGGAGACGGTCAAACTCCTGCAGGAAGCCAACAGCAGACCGGTCAGTGGGCAGGCCCTAACCCTGTCATTTGGATAGCATGCACTTATGTCTCTTAGAAGCTGTGGGCAAAATACTGATGAAGCTGCCAGGGAAGAAGCAAGAATAAGTACAGTACATGAAGTCCTCTCTCCCACCAGTCTCCAGTTGTTCCAAGATTCCCAAGATTCCTAGTTCTAGGAAATTTCAGTGGAATTCTCCATGCTGTTGTGCTTCCATGTCCGTGTGTGAGGGCAGTGCACACGCCCAGTAGTTGTTATTGGTTAAATATAGGTCATGTGCTGGTTAGCATAATTTTGTGGTGGTGTGGTAATGGCGCTCTCCTGCTTTTGTTGTGCCAGTATGAGAAGGTGCGGATCTACCGCATGGACGGCTCGTACCGCTCGGTGGAGCTGAAGCACGGCAACAACACGTCCGTCCAGCAGATCATGGAGGGCATGCGCCTCTCGCAGGACACCCAGCAGTACTTCACCATCTGGATCTGCTCCGAGAACCTCAGTGAGTGGACACGAGCCTGCCGTCCCCAGAGTGACACAACAGCACCATCTTCTGTTTAAAGGCCCCCACTATCTACTTGATTATTGAAAATAATGCATTTACAAATTACAAATGGTGCCCAGATGAAATTTGTATCCTCTTTTTTCAACAAAAAAATCTTAGGAGGCATTTATTATACTCATGGCATGTTGTCATATTCCATTGGATGCAAGGATCACTGTAATTTGAATGATTACATTGAGATTTCACACACCACTGTGTAGCATGTAGTGTAATGTTTTAGATTATCAGATTTTATGGTGCTTCTGATCATATCTTGCATTTGTTTAGGATCTTGTGTGTGTGTGTGTGTGTGTGTGTGTGTGTGTGTGTGTGTGTGTGTGTGTGTGTGTTATTTGTTTGCTTGTATGTAGACTGAAAAGTGTGTTTGAATGTTTTCTGCAGGTCTCCAGCTGAAGCCTTACCACAAGCCCCTGCAGCACCTGCGAATCTGGAACGAGATTGTGACGGACCTGACGGTTCTGGACCCGCAGAGGGAGCATCCTCTGCTCTTCCTCAGGAGAGACGTCCGGCTGCCTCTGGACATCGAGAAGAAGGTGCGCCTGTGCTCCATCATGCACATATGGACCCTTTCAAGAGAGTTCCATTATCAGCATCATAGTTGGCCCCACAAGACTTCCTTTTTAACATTCCATATGTTTTTATTGATGAAAGGGTCTATAAATAAATACACACACGGAGACGCACACAAACACACACACACACTGGGCAGGAACTTGCCACCCTCATCCCCACCTCAAGTAAAGAGCACTTTTGGTCATGTGAAGCTTGTGGCCAATTTTCTCAGCAACATTACAGTTCAAGTAGCCAAAAGCCAACAGGGGGAACCGGAGCTAGAATGGCAGTTTTTTACTATTCTGAATTTGACCGTGGTGCTGGATACAACTTTTCAATAGTGATAATACTAACGGTATCCAGTGCAGTTTCCGGTTGTGGAGTCAGTTGCGGAGTATTTGTATTTTACACAACTGTCGTAAATACAAACACCCTACCCCCAGGACATGACACACGTGGATTTGTTTATAAACCTGCAAAGATCATTTCCAAAGAGCCATGTTGACTGACAAAGTAATATTACATGAGTTCATACAAATAGTAGGCTATTGCACAATTGCTGGAAAGCAATTTGTGATTCTCTGGGTCGGGGGAGTGCAAGTTGCATGGTTCACTGTAGACGGGTAGGCTAAAGGCTGCCGGAGGCATGCGGTTCTCCCTACCACAAATTCACCAACAGTGAATTTTCAGTCAGCCTGTTCGCACTAGGCTTTCAAGTGGCTCCATCTATGACCCTGTGTTGTAGATGTTGGGACTCGGCTTCTGGAAATCATCAAAATGGTCATCCATCCTCAATCGGCAGGGTGAAAACTTCCGCTGCTGGCATGGTCACTATGGTGATAAACAAGTGACGGAAATTACATTTTTTATAATGATTTGGCACACTGTGTACGTGTGTGGACAATAGGAGAACAGAATAAATATCTGTGAAAGCTTTATGGCTATATAATTGGTACTTAACCTCAGGAGACGACAGGAGTGACTGACGCAAACAAAGTCCCATCACACTCTACTTGAACTGACAGACATAAGGTTGTTTACCAGAAGTGGCTTATTTGTTTATTTTTTTTATCTCTATTACCCCTAAATACATAAATACATATATGATGATCTTTCTCAGAATATGCTTTGCCACCCAACATTCAGGGAAGACACATTGACAATATGTGATACATTCATTTGCATTATTGGGGTCCTATTCACTTATGAAATCCTGTTAATAAAATTACTCTGTGTGCTCCTGGCAACATGGTTTACAACTAGGTGCAGGTACTACCGACACAGTAAAAGGCTGTTGAAATTTCTTACAATTCCATAAGAGGGCGCTAACCTGACATGATAAAGTATTTTGTGGCTCAGCTAGGGAAACTGGTGAAAAGACACATAAGCCACGTTCAGACTACAGACAGTTCAGACCCCCCCCCCTCCCCAAACTGGCACCCTGACATAAAACACGTAAAACCACATGCTCTTGAACTTCACCCTCAAGTTGGTCGATTTCACTTATTTACTCATCGTACATCCCAGGACAATCTGGGTCACTTTCTCTCTTCGTGTCGCGGATGGGCCCTGAGCCTTGTGGTCTGGTTGCAGGTGGAGGATCCACTGTCCATCCTGATCCTGTTTGACGAAGCCAGGCACTGCCTCCTGAAGGGCTTCTACCCGTCTCCAGACAGCAAGCTCATCACCCTCGCCAGCCTGCTGCTGCAGATCATCTATGGCAACTACGAGAGCAAGAAGCACAAACAGGGCTTCCTCAAGTAAGTCAAGTCAAATCAAATCAACTTTATTTATATAGCGCATTTCATACACAGAGGTCATTTAATGTGCATTACATAAACAAAAGCAAACAGGAATAGCTGATAAAAGCATAGAAGGGTAATAGTTTTAAAAAGTAAAGAATAAATAAAAGAAAAAGAAAAAAACATAAAACACACATAAAAGCATAAAAGTAATCATTTAAAAGTGTAAAAAAGTAATAATTTAAAACATAAAAAAACAACAGAATGATTATACTAGGCAAGCACCTAGTGTATAGCAGCACTCTATGGAGATTCTTGAAGTAGTTCCAAACTGTGCGCGTACACATATATTTATTTCCTTTCAGGGCCAAAATGGCTGACCACAGGGCTCGATAGTCCCCCTCATGGAGTATTAAGACCCAAATAGTTAACACAAGTCTTTACACATGCGCACAAACACTGCATTTATTGCAAAGAGTTTTGCAGAGACAAGCTGGGTAAATTATACAGGTTATGTAATAATATAATGTATGATTTAATGGTTGAGTCTTTTTCGATACACTTGTGTTCCATATAAATAAGGTATACTCATTTAGTTACCTACAAAGTGTACCGCTTACTTTATTTGTCTGGGTGTTTATGAACAGTGAGGAAAATCTCAAGTCCATTGTGCCCATATCTAAAGTCAAGAGCAAAGCCCATCACTGGACCAACAGAATTCTCCACGAGTACAAGGTGAGGTGCTCATCACATACACACCGCTGTATCCCAGTCACAATGTAGAACACTTCCAAAAGCACCAATCAGTGATCCAACATGTCTTTGTGTTGGTTATTATTGTGATTGAGATGGCTTCTGTTCCCGGTGTTCCTGTGTAGAATCTGAGCACTAGTGAGGGTGTAAGTAAGGAGATGCACCACCTGCAGCGCCTCTTCCTGCAGAACTGCTGGGACATCCCCACCTATGGGGCGGCCTTCTTCACGGGACAGGTCTACACCAAGGCCAGCTCCAGCAACCACAAGGTCATCCGTGTCTACGTTGGGGTCAATACCAGAGGCCTGCATCTTATGAATATGGAGACCAAGGTACCAACATGACATTCATGTTGTTTCTTCATTCATCTATCAGTTTGGCCAATGGATTTGAAACACCTAATCTGTATCTAAAGTTGCAGTGCTTTTCTGTTTTGTGGAAAAAACTCTACCTTACTGTGTGTGTGCGTTTTTTTTTTTTGGTTTTAAGGTGCTGCTTATCAGTCTGGAATACGGGTCATTTATGTGGCAGTTGGGTCAAGCTGACCTGTACTTCCAGATCCATAGCGTCCAGAACAAGATGAACTTCATTGTGCACACCAAACAGGTGAGTTCAGCGATGAGGACCATGAAAGTAGTGCTCCACAGCGCTCTGAGATTGGAGCATTGTCATGCGGTAATCAGCCTCCCTGTACAGCACCACTGTCTCAGGGCAAATGTTTTTTTTTTAGTAGTAGTATATTTTTTGGGCTTTTTGCCTTTATTCGGATTGGACAGTGACGATGGACAGGAAGCAGGTGGGAGAGAGAGAGAGATGGGGTGGGATCGGGAATTGGCCGCAGGTCGGATTCGAACCTGGGTCCCCGTTGGCACTTGGATCCGTACATGGTATGGGCTGTAGCCTATTGCGCCACAGTGCCCCGAGCAAATGTTTTTTAGCCTTGGGCTTACACACACCCAATGTCACTATGTCCTGATACAATTCAGAAGGAGACGTACAATAGAACAAAGGCAGTACTATAAAGAGACTGTCAGCCAAGGGCAAAGAAACGATGCAGAATTTCTATTGATTGATGAGAATGCCTTTTCATTGTTTCAGGCTGGCCTTATAGTGAAGCTGCTGATGAAGTTGAGTGGGCAAATCGTTCCAAACGACAGACTTTCTGCAGACAAATATGCTTACGGTTAACCCCAGAGCTTCATGATGTGTGTTGTGTGTTTTACTTTGTATTTTTATAAAATTGTTGCTTATTTACTTTTATGTCACTTTTTTTTTTACTTATACTCCAAAAACAATAATGCTGAAATGTAATACCCAGTACTATTCATGTCATGTTAGTTTTTTTTTTTGTTTCTAAGCATTACAAATGGCTTGTTTTCATTGTAATATTTTTCCATGGAATGTAAATATGTGTATTTAATGGTTCTGTTTTATTAAAATGAATAATATATCCACTAACTGATATAGAAGCCTGCTTTATTTTGTTTTTTATTTCTGGAGATGTAGTAAAGGTCTAAAATGATGCAAGCATTACAATGCGACACATCTTTAGAATCTAAAGGGTGAGATATGCATATTAACAATGAGCTGTAGAGCTGCACAAGTAATCGATTTTTAATCGAAATCACAATTTGAACTAATGAAATTTGCTAATTGCAAAGGCTGCAATTAAATGTGCAGCTCACAACTCTATACCAATGGTTAATCTTCTCATCTATTATTTTTTTATTCATGTCATACTCCTTGTGACAAGACAGTGAAGCTCACCTAAAAGGAGTGCTGTGTTTCCTATGTACTAGGCATACTCACCAATCAGAAGTGGCCGAAGTTAAAGCCACATTTTTAATATTGAACTAAAGCTTGACTTTCAAAAATTATATAACAAATCAAATTGCATTATCTGTCAAAAAAATAACAATTAGATCTTTTCCCCAAATCATGTCGTCCTAATTAGCTGCAATGCTGAAAAACTCTAAGTTTTATCTAAGGTTTGTGGCATGACTGCTTCAATTAACGTTATTTTAATTTGATTTTGAAGCACATTTTAGATTTCAAAAGGCACATTTATTGTCCATTTGTTGTGAATGCTGAGGGAAGTCATTCTGCCAGGCCTTGAACCTGGTTTTATGGCATATGAAACCTGCCCCCTGACTAGGCTTGTTGGTATTGCTGTCTGCACATATACACAACCGCGGTGACCCCATCACACCACCTCTTCAGGAAGTGCATCCCACACAGGCCTCCCACACATCCCAGATTGCTCCTCAGACCCTAGTGTGAGACCCATGTCTGAGGTCCCTCTGCCTGGGCTGCCCTTATGGCTCCTATTTAGTATGCTTCCAATGGCCTCATGGCAAACCATCCAACTTCATCACATCATCACAAAGTCAAAGAGAAAGGGTTTGTTGGTATGGCAGTAACAGTGCAATATTGATGGTGACTGCAGACTTTTTCCTAACCTATAAATAATATTTGTACTGAAGTAAAGTTTACATTTCTGTAAAGTTTATAGTTTATTTATCTACATAGTGGATGAATGTTCCTCATGTCCAACAAAATGTGGATACAAATTCAACCCTTCATCAAAGCACAATACACTTATAAAGTTTGATAAATTAAGCAAGTTCTTGACAAGGGGTGGTACAGGATTTTTTCCAAATTGTTGGTTTTCTGGCATGGGATGACCCAAAGTAGTTTTAATGTCAGAGATTCCATGCTCTCTTTATTACAATTTTATTTGAAATATATCAATAGTCTACAGCAGTGGTTTTCAAAGTGGGGGCCGGGAGGGGGTGCCAGGGGGGCCTCAGCAAGTTGGATGGAAAAATAAAAGCAACAAATAAATACATTTGAAAAATACAATGCCATTATAATAATTTGTTGCATATCTGAACATTATATTTTCCATGATAAGAATTGGGAATAATAGTAGAGTGATAGCTCTCATATAGCAGAAAGCCCCAAATGCAATTTTTACACACGGTATGCTCCATCGCAAAGTGCTTGTGGCTAAAATAATTATTAGGATTAGCTTAATGTATTTTTACATTTGCCGTAGTATTGTTGATGGGTTTAGTAACACATCAAGGGGGTCCTTGGCCAGAACCTAGTTGTATTTGGGGGGCCTTGTCGTGGAAAAGTTTGGGAACCCCTGGTCTACAGTACTGTCAGCCTATTTTTTAAGCTCAGTAGGCATACCAACAACGAGTAAAACGTGCCATGCAAAATGTTTGACATAACTTTTACAGTCTGCACCTTATCAAAAAGTGTGTGAATTCCAAAAGCATGCTTGTTGTGTTTAACACCTGTCTCATTAACTGTATTTCTGAATGAGTCATAGAGTGGAAATGTGTCTCATTTCTGAGGTCACGGGACACTTGACCTTATGCTTTCAAGTGCTAATCAGATAAGGAAATGTAAAACAGGAACTTATCAACATGGTAACCATGGCAGCTTCCTATACAAGATAAGACCCATATAAGATAAGTAGCAATTAATCAAAATCCATTGTAGTTGCTCATTCATGAGTTATTTTCATTGTCCATCAGTAACTGTTCATCAGTACTTTTGTTGAATCCTTACCACCATATGATAGGCCAGCACTACATCACATCAAATGTGTGGCATTCACAACATACGATTATGGGGGTCCATAATTAGTAATATTCTGTTCAATCATAGTGTGGAATCAGTTCAACTACGGACACCAAGGTTGCCAAGTAGCTGCCGAGAAACCAACTCAGTCCAGTACATATTCCAGTAATCAGTGTTTGATATGACAAAATGGTTAATCTGCGTCACCTTTCCTTCACCTTTTCCTTCACCTTTCACATTTTCCCATCAGGGTGTTGACAGAATAGCCATTGATATATGTTAACAATGTAATCTGAGATGAATATATATTAGCATTTGATAGTTATACTTACATAACCTTGCTGGCAAATTGCTGATTGGTTACCGACTGGAAATCCGACAGAATTTAAGGCACACTCACCTAGTTCCCATCACTTCACTCACCAAGCTAAGGTAAAGGCATTCTTATTAATATCACTGGCTCGAGTTATTACATATATTTTGTTCTAAGTGGTTTTAGACTTTTACCATCTGTTAGTATTGGTTGAATAGTATAAATAGTTGAATAGTATTTCCTTATGATCCATCACCGTCTCTGTTTTCAGACTGAAGCCATGGACACGAAAGCCATTTTTAGTATCATCGTCCCTCTGCTCCTCTGCGGTAAGCCTGAATATGTTCTAATTGTTGTTTTCATTACAAATATCAACACTCTTGTTATACAAGTTGCAAAAACAATTTGCATGTGCATCCCATAGACAATCTGAGCCACAATGTGTAAACTCTCATGAGATTCTTGCATAACCTTTCATGTTATTAATGTGTAAATTTTGGAAACTGATTCACTAATTTCTGTAATCGCAAATTCCTACATTTAAGTCTAAATGTCTCTGTTTAGGGCACAGCTCTGCAGGGCCTGCTGTTTTCCCCACCCAGACAGGAACTTGCTGGGCCATGGGTGACCCTCATTTCCGCACGTTTGATGGCTATTTCTACAACTTCATGGGAAACTGCACCTACATCATGAGCAAGAACTGTGATATAGACTATCACCATCCCCCCTTTGAGGTTGATGTCACAAACAAGGTCTTGCCTAATTCTCGGCTCACTGCAGTCAGTGAGGTCACCATCAACATCTACGGCTTCAAAATCCAAATGGTTCGGTCACAACTTGGCAGAATAACAGTAAGTACCAAAGCAGTTGCTATTTTGTTTTGTTGCATTCTCAATCATATACATGCTAAACTCGTCACATGAACAAACTGGTTGTTTCAGGTCAATGGTCAGGTGTGGGTTCTGCCAGTCTCATTCACCAACACCCTGGGAACAATCAAGATGGCGCAGAGTGGTCTTTCAGTGGTGCTGTGGGTGGACTTTGGGATGACCGTGCAGTACGACTGGGAAGAGTATGTGGCAGTGACCATGCCCAGTGGCTTCATGGGAAAAGTCTGTGGTCTGTGTGGCAATTTCAACGGAAACAAGGAAGACGACCTCGCCTTGTCCAATGGCACTCTGACTAAAAGTGTCACTGAATTGGGTCGGAGCTGGATGGTTCCAAGCGTAGAGGGTGAAGACTACTGCCAGGACGAGTGCACAGGCGAATGCACAGAGTGCAGCTTTGGCAAGCGTATGGCAGCCGATATGTTCTGTGGTGTGATGACACCCATTCTGGACTTCCAGTTCAGGGACTGCCATGCCCTCATCGACCCCAGTATCTTTTTTGACATGTGCAAGTTTGACCACTGCAGGGGCGGCGGACTGAAGGACTACCTGTGCAGGATACTGCAGGTGTATACTGATGCCTGCCAGAGAGCTGGGATCAAAGTCCATAACTGGAGACACCTGGCACGATGTGGTGAGTATCCTTCAGGTTGATCTTGCAGGTTGATAAATATAATTGGGGATCTGAACAGTGAAAATGTCCTTAAAAACACAGAAAGCTCGAACTAATTCTTGGGAGTTATGAGATTATGAACCAGCATTTAAAATCCTTCAGTCAATGTTTCTTGTACTGAATGACAATTCTGTTGTTGTTTTACAGCTGATCCTAACTGTCCAGCGAACAGCCATTTTGAACAGTGTGGAGATGCATGCCAACCCACGTGTCTTGGCAACACAACATGTGACATCCCTTGTGTTCAGACTTGTATCTGTGATGAGGGCTACATACGCAGTGGCAACAAATGTATCAGCAAAACTAAGCTCTGCTTAGACAACAAATTAGTTGAATAAAACATTTTCTTATATTTATATATTTGATTATATAAGAAGAAAATGAATGCTGCATCAAATATTCTACTTGAATAAATAAGGTACTATTTCACAGCTGCTTGTCCTTTCTCAGTTTCTTTTATATGCAGCGGGCTAGCTAATCAGTTACATTTGCAGGCCTAGCCTACTACAGCCTCACACAGTGGTAGAATCAAAAATATGCTTACATATTTGATTTCACTCGATATGAGTGGATAAATGAATGATGAGTTAGATCTGTTTACATTTATTAAACTTTGATACTAGGTCTACTTACTTGAGCATTTACATTTTTATGTTATTTTGACTTCTTTCTAAACATCTTTTGACAGGTTTAGTTAGGCCTACTAACTAGAAATGCAATTCCAATGTTAAATATTATACAGAGTTAAAACAGATAATGCAGAGATAGTTAATGGTGTTGCTAGGGTAGACATGGTGGTTGCTATGCAAAATAAAGTGGTAGCTATACTGGTTGCTAGAATAATCATGTTGGTTGCTATGGTGGTTGCTAGGATGACATTATGGTGGTGATTGCCACTGTTACCATCTAGTTGGCCTATAATCACATGCTTGACATCTTTGGAAAGCTGAGTTATTAGGAAATAATCAAAATAACTGTGTGAAGTACTGACACAGACTTACAGAGGCTAGAATATTGTTTTTTCTTTCTGTCGGATAACAAGTATCTCTGAATTGACCACATTTCAGCCCTCTAGGTCACTTGATATGAGTTTGAAACACAACTAAGCCCTAGCACCAGGTCTTGTGAAACTATGTGTACAAGTAGATCAATATAGAATGTATAGAACACATGAGTATTTTTAGACCATCATTTGCAAAAGTATGCTCATGCGTTTTGTAAAATGCCCAATGGAAACTCCCTTTTCCCCATATGAACCCCTTTGTGTAGAACCATAATCTTGATCTCAAATGAAAGGTAACACTCTGAAGTTTCATGCTTGCATTTGGGTAGGGGTAATATGGAATGACCACCCAAAATATGGAATAATTACACACAAATATCTATTTTTGAAAATATATGTTGGTTCAATTGGTGTGTATAAGATGGACTACAAGATGGACTACTACTACTATGAATTATTGTGGACATTTCAAGACCCAATATGCTACATCTACTTCTTTCTAAGGTTATACACAAGGCTAGAGGGTAGGGAAGCACCGGTGGGTGCTACACATAAATATGTTGTCATGTATAGATTCCAAGAGAAGAGTCCAAGCTTTCAAATGGTGTATAATATTATATGACTGCATAAAATGACTTAGAATCTTGGTGGGGGATAAATGGGAACTGGTTGCTGTTGGTAGCATCGGCTAACTAGCGCCAGATTTTGGAGTGCAGGGGACAAGCCGAGATGGGCTATGAGACATACGTTCACACTCGGTATCATGTTTCAATACACTTTAGGTCAATATCACACCGGAATTCTCCTTTAATTGCATTTGTAACCATTACTATAAAGACATCTATAAAGACATCTACCATGATGTCCCACTGACATTACAACTTTAAGTGCTCTATTTACTGTCGTAACCATGGTAACATTGTTTTGATAGCCTCAAAGTTACAATGTAGCCTAACTTCAGTCACAGAGTTTACCGGTTCAGAATGAAAAACAAACTTTTAACTTAGGCTATTAAATCTAAACAACAGGCTGTAACAGGCTGAGACTGCTCCGCTGGAGACTTAACTGACAAGATACTCGTAAGCCAGTTATTTTCGATTAAATATCGCCATATAAATTCGTAGCCCATTGACCAGACATTGCGAGCAGCCAACGTTAGCTTATTGCTCTCTAGGCTAGGCCTATAACCTATGTTTTTTTGTAATATGTTATTTTTTGTAGGCCTACACACTGCTATGTATTGTATACTATTTGTACTTCTATTCAAAGCTGTTCTAATATATTGCTTGCAGGCAACACGGGGGCTTGCTGAAATCATCATGACTGAGGACTTATTTAAAATGGAGATCTGTCAAAACTCCTCTTTACTTCTGGAGAGCAAGAGATTGAAACATGTCCCTGTGAAGCTACTGCATGGCAGTAATGTGAAGTATATTTCTGTTGCTAACAATGATCTTAAATCTCTCCCCAGAGAAATAGGTAATATGACACATTTGGAAATCCTATCAGTGCAGGGAAACAAGCTCACATCACTCCCTTCATCACTGCAGATGTTAGGTAGTAGTCTCAAAGCACTCAATATTAGTGACAATCAAATTGGGACACTTCCAGAGGAGATATGTAATCTGAAGAACATGAAACAGTTTCACGCTAGTAACAACAATCTTGATAGTCTACCAAACTCATTTGGAAATGTAACCACCTTAGAGGTTGTTTCCCTGAATAACAACCGTTTGAGTTCCCTGCCTGAATCTTTTGGAAACTTGGTCAACATAAAAACATTGAATTTGGAGAGAAATAAGATGACAGTCCTTCCTTCCATCGTGTGCCAACTACAATATCTTATTCAGCTAAATATTTCAGGAAACAAGATTGTGACTTTACCACAGAAGATTTCACAGATGATAAATCTCAAAGAGCTGTCTCTCTGCGACAACAGGTTGACCTCTTTACCTCCACAGCTCTTCAACCTTGCCAATATGGAAATTCTAAACCTATCTGGCAACCAGCTGACGGTAATACCTGATGACGTGGGAAAACTGGAGAACTTAAAAGTTTTGAAAATATGCAGAAACAAAATCAAAGTACTGCCAGACAAGATCAGTGCTTGCTCCAAACTTCTTTACTTCTCTGTGAACCAAAATCTTCTTTCCAAGCTCCCCAGGACCATTGGGGCATTGACTTGTCTTGTGGAACTGCATATCAGTGGAAATCAGATTGAGACACTACCAAAAGGAATCGATTCTTTAAAGAGACTGTCTGTGTTGGGGTGTGCAGAGAATCTTTTGGTTCAATTCCTTGTTGATGGACTCAGTCTGTGTGAATTAACCAATGTTGATCTCAGTTACAATCATCTCCGTGCCTTTCCCTCTGAGTTGTATTCTTTACAATGTCTGAACATGAGTAAGAATTTCATATCAAAGCTTCCTCCAGACGTTGGTGAAATGTGCACTCTACAGCACCTCAACCTCAGTGAAAACCATTTCAACTCTCTACCGAAGTGCCTCTATCAGCTTGACAAACTTACTCATTTGGATCTTAGTGGCAATGCCCTTCAAGGCCTCCCAGAGGGAATCACTGGACTCAAAAGTATCCAGGTCTTACTACTGCACAATAACCAGCTGAAGGAGCTCCCACCTGACCTGTGCTTTCTGAAGACCTTGAAGAGGCTGAATCTGTCAGAAAACCAGATCAGAAACATCTCCTCTAACATCAGGTGTCTAAAAGACCTCAGAGAACTCAATCTTTCCAGTAACCAGTTCATCTCATTTCCTGAAGCAATATGTGACATCAGATGCCTTCAGAGACTATCCATAAGTAACAAAATAGGCAACAAGGTAACGATTTAAAATCTTTAGTGAAGTTCATAATGTGTTACATTGACCAAGAACACCTATCAGTACATTACAGTAGCCTTATTCTTCATAATTAACAATAAATGCTTATCATTTTGTACATACATTATGCTAAAGTAGCATCATGCATTTAAATGATATATTATTATATAGGTCATATCTATATTATATATGAAATCATATAAACATAATCATTAACATTAATAGTGATATGCATGTTTCCATAGTTCACCTCACTCCCTGAGTCTCTACACAAATTCCAAAATCTAAAGGAACTGGATTTTTCAGACAACGAAGTAAAGGATATTCCAGAAGCTTTGGGCGACCTGAGGCGTCTCACTAAGCTCATTGGCAGGAATAACTTGCTGACATGTCTACCTCAGTTTGTGATCTCCCTGCAAAACCTGCAGCACATTGACCTGCAAGGTACTCAAGTCGCAGCGCTGAGGGCTTCAGCACAGAGACAGTCTATTGTAGAGCTGAGAAATAGCAGTGTTGTATAGATTGTTCCTGATTATCTGTGTTTAGGTAGAAAATTCAGCCCCCCCATTGCAAACAAGACAAGAAACCTATGTGGTGGCATATATTTGCACTCACTCTGTATATGTGCATTTCTGTAGGCAACTTGTTGCAGGGGCTTCCATCTAACCTGGCTCAGATGAAATCTTTGAAGCTGTTAAAGTTGGAGGGTAACCCTCTTACAGGCCCTCCCAAAGAGACCTATGACGGACAGCAGGCATTGCCAATTGGATGTTACCTCAGTTGTGAGCTTACGTGGAATGGTAGGTTCAAGCCTACCAATTCGATCCAAACCATATAATCCACATGCCAAGTTTCCAGAAGTACCAACAAACAAATGTATTGATACAATTACAATATTATATGTATATATTTTTTTTTTATATAACGACATATAGTCTGTTTTTAACATGTATTTGACACATTAACTATTATTATTCATTTTAACTTATTAATCTTAACTTATTCTTCTAACAAATAAATTCTCAACAATGACTATGGGGCTTTATGCTATGGTGAATAGAATTGATGTACAGTACAGGGGGGAGGAGGGGGGCACTGTAACAAAACCAGTGCCGGGATTTTCGAGGCTAACTGTTTAATGAATGTTTTTCACTACAGAGCACATATTGCAAAAAATGTTTCGATTTCTGGCAAATAATGTTCCAGAGGTGGACTTTAAACATTTCTGTGAGAGGCTTCATGTTCCTCCTGAGTTGATACTGACACAAGAGAATAAAAGGTAAGATACTAGTAAACTTCTAGCCTGGGTGAACCCAGACAAACCTGTTAGCAAATTTGAATTCGCTCTGAGGGTCCGTCTGGAGACCCTCCCACTAGAACCGATTTTCAAATCACCAAAAATCAAGGAACCAATGACAACTGCTAATCCAGCATGGGGCAGGCTTTATATGACAGACAGAGGAGTACAGTTAGCAGCACTATTTAACACAACCAATGGCTGCGCTGCCAATCTTTCTGCCCATCTGTGCTAAACTATGGATGTATATTTTCTTTGGAATTGAGTAAGCAGCTGCTTTTAAAACATCAATTGGAGTGGAGGGTCTCCAAACCTGATTTGAGTAGTGATCTGGGGTCAGCCAGCCTAGTAAACCTCTGTGTATACCTTAATGAATACAATTATTTCTTATTCACAACAATAGCCAATAGCCAAAATAGTCATTTTAATATGGAAATAGGTTGTAGTCTGCTTCAGGACCATTACAATCAAACTTATTTTCTCATAGCCTATGCCACATTTATGACATTCGTAAATTTACTACATTCGAACTAATGACTCACTAAATGTAGCCTACTGTTCATACTACACTGTGTTCTTCCCTCCTTACTCTATGCAGCTTCTCCATCAAAGAAAAGACCATGGCGGCTTTGAACCTGTGGAGGGATGTATTTTACCCTGCTGCAAAGCCTGCGGTCATAGCAGACCAGTTAGTCAGGGGGCTGGTCCTAGCAGGGTTTCATAGTCTTTCTGCCCAAGTGCAGGCCATAAAGATCTACGCCAAAGCTATACGTCTGTGAAGGCTATTGTCTAGAGAACACATTCAACTGAGTGCTGATTGATCATCATCACCTTGTCAGTTACATGTTATACAGTATACCACTTCATATAAAACGAAGAATGTAGTCATGAATTTTATTTCTATTTGACCAGCTGTATAGTCATGTTAATCCAATCCACAATTGATAACTTAACCTTTACATTCATGTTGACCTTTCCTATTGCCTTTTCAAAATCCCAAATATGAAATTATGTTATGGTTAATATTAACTTATACTGTGTCTGCATGCCTACTGTGTCTTTGAAGTAGAATGATGTGTATTTGGTGAAAATTGTCCCATTTGGAGGTCAGAAGGTATGAACAGTAACTAAAGTGTAAACAGAAATGGTAAGTTTATGAAAAGTTCTTAAATAACATGTCCCTGAAAAGAACCCCATTACAAATGTAAATAGTCAATAAATTGTAGGCTTACAACTTGCAAAGTCTGCATTTTAAGTTATCCAGTCTGAGACTGTTCAGATAGCCAACACACCATCATCTATACTATATCATCTCATACTATAGGCATTTCATTAAATATATGGATTATTATTCAGCAAGATATATCTGCTGTTGTTCACAGTACGCTAGCCTACTATTACACTGACAAACTCAAGAGTCTCTGGCCCTCCCAAAGAGAGAATGATCTGGCCCTATGAAGAAAATGTTTGGGGACCATTGAAGAATCGTTACGATTTCTCATATTTAAAAGATTAAAAATGGGTTCATAACACAATCATAACAAGCAGTTGCGCTTGCAACCGTTTTGTGAGAGTTACTTCTTGATATTAGGAATGTAGCCTACGGAACCGTGTTATCTTGTGTCTTTAAAGACTGGGATACATGTCACGAAGTGTATTGAGAGGTCACTCCTGTTGGTTCATCGATGGTGTAGCCTAGTTGCTGTCAACCAATGTGATGCTGAACCTATGGCAAATGACATCATATAGCAAGACATCAGTTCAGCCAGCGTTAACCAATGAACAATTAGGAATCTAAACACAGGACATGGAGATACTTGATTGACACATGAAAGCAGCCAATAGACGAGCGCACTTGGTCAGGCGGGGGTTGGAACACATTCATATTACAGGTAGACGAATGGAAGCAATAATGCGACCGGCCCATAGACAGTAAACCGGTCGAGCATTTATACCTGCATTTAACAAAAATAATGTCGGATGAATGTCGCAGAGGATCACAGGACAATAAGACAGACTTTTGATTATTTGACCTAACGGATTACAGATCTGCTTTGAACCAGCTGTGAGGAATTTTATTTGCAGAACCCAAACAAGCAAGGACGTAAAATGACCACTCATATATTTCAAGTCAGCAGCTTGCTGCTAGAAAATGCTGTGGAGAAGATGAACAATAACTTTACTTCAATGCTCCTTGCAACATCCGTGTTTACTCTTACGTTGGGGTATTTATCCAAGCTGGTGTACAAACAGATGAAGTCCCCGGATAAAGACGCAGTAAGTAGCCTAGATAGGCCACTGTAGGCTACATTACAGTTGTAACATTAGGTCGACTATTAATGGAACTAGTAGGTTAGTCTTAATAATAGGCCTAGTTCTAATGAAATTTGACCATATGTTCGACTTGTATTTGTCTACATTGCACCCATTTTTTCTGTTCCAGAATTGTCCTCCATACATTCCATCTAGTATTCCATTTCTTGGTCATGCAATTGCTTTTGGAAAAAGTCCCATTGAATTTTTGGAGAATGCGTACGAAAAGGTAAGGCTCATATATTGACACGAAGCCCATATATTTGCACTGACATTCTCTGTTAGTTCATTGTCAATTGGTTAATGCTTACAAATGTTTTGTACTTAATTTGAAGTACGGACCCGTCTTCAGTTTTACGATGGTGGGCAGTACATTCACATACTTGATTGGAAGCGATGCTGCAACCCTATTATTCAACAGCAAGAATGAAGAGCTCAACGCGGAAGACGTTTATTCCAGACTAACTACACCTGTCTTTGGGAAAGGTGTGGCCTACGATGTACCAAACCCGGTAAAGAAATTCTTATTATGGCACCAGTCGTTGGCACAAAATGACATCAAGCTGAACACTGTAATGCTATGTGATCAATGCCATTGAGCTCTTCAGTAACAGTCACCTGGAGCATTCTCCTGCTGGGAAAAGACTGCCATCAATGATGAGTTACCTACCATTTTCCACAGATATTTCTGGAGCAGAAGAAAATGCTGAAAACAGGCTTGAACATTGCCCACTTCAAACAGCATGTGGAGGTCATAGAGGAAGAGACCAAGGAATACTTTTCCCGATGGGGTGAAAGTGGAGTGAAAGGTAAGACAAATATTGCATAATAGACCGGTAGTAGAGAGGTGATATACCCATGTTTGAAGCAGCTCAGTCTGAGCTCTCTGTTGGAGGATTTATCATTTTAATGACCTGATGTGACGTGGATTGTGCAATTCAGACAGAGGCACATGCCACACGTGACTAATTTGTTTAAAAGCTGGAGTACCAGGCGTTTTTTTGGGTCTCCTACACACTACCCATAATCACTGAGGTAATATTTGTTGACTCAGCCACAATTTCCACAGAACTGTGTAATGTGCTCACAAAAGTGTAATGTGTGGCGATAATGTGGTCCTCAAATATTGGCAGTAACTATCAAGACACAAATCTAACTTTACATAAAAAATACACTTACTTAGTTATTAGCTTACTTTGTCTCTCTCCTTTGTTAGATCTGTTTGAGGCCCTGTCCGAGCTCATCATTCTGACAGCCAGCCGCTGCCTGCACGGGAAGGAGATCCGCAGCATGCTGGACGAAAAGGTGGCCCAGCTGTACGCCGACCTGGATGGAGGCTTTACCCACGCTGCCTGGCTGCTGCCCGGATGGCTGCCCCTGCCCAGCTTTAGGTGCGGTACTCTCTGCCTCCAAAGACACAGAAGACACAGGCCATACTGTGTTAACAGCTTCTCTAGGTGGTGTGTCTGTGGCTTGGCGGTGGTGTGTAGTGATGAATATCACTGATCCGTTTTTTGGCTTGGCTGTAAACAGGCGGAGGGACCGGGCACACAGGGAAATCAAGCAGATCTTCTCTCAAGTGATCCAGAAGCGCAGACAGGCCACAGAGAAAGAGGATGACATGCTACAGACCCTGATCGACTCCACTTACAAGTGAGCTCTTTTGTCCGTATGTCTGCCATATACAGCCTATTGTTTTAACTTCAACTTGTTAGACCATTGACAGTGTATCCCAGATAATTGAATTCCATTTCTGGTGGTTGGTTTGCAGAATTAACTTGAATGCAAAAGTTTTTAACAAATTAGCACAGCATAGTTATGATGCTAACCAGATTTAAGCACAATTTAGTACAACCTGGAAAATCATTGTGTGGTGGTCAATGTTGATATTGTGGTGGGCCGCCACAAATAAGTCAATGTATGGGAAACACTGATTGACCTTGTCCAAATAGAAAAACAGACACAGAGTCATGTATTGTTAACCTGACCCTAGCCAGATGAATGTCGTTCCGCTTAGCTCCGCCTAGCTTCACTCACATCCATCTGGGACCTCTTCCATTGAGAGTGATTTCTCCAACCAACTTTATGGTTTAGCCAATCAGGACGCAGGGCGGGAGTTTCATAGATGTGACATAGAGTAGAAGCGACTGTGAGTCTGTTATTAGCGTTACGGGTTGGCTTCGATGTGAGTGGTTGAAGTAGCACGTCAATAGATGATGGACAAGTGGCTTATTCAATCGTATGCAAGCATTTTTTGATTAGGCCCAGCCTTCTGAAGCAACACTTCAATGGATCGGTTCCAGATGGATGAGTGGAGCTAGGCGGAGCGAAATTCATCTGGCTATTGCCAGGTTAATGTATTGTACCCCCACAGTTACTTTGCTCTGCACTTTTAATCCAAACACAAACTCTGTGTTTCCCCTCAGAGATGGGCGTCCCCTGAACAATGATGAGATTGCGGGCATGCTGATCGGGCTGCTCCTGGCCGGTCAGCACACCTCCTCCACCACCAGCGCCTGGTTGGGCTTCTTCCTGGCCCGCGACCGCGAGATGCAGGAGGCCTGCTACCGCGAGCAGAAGGCCGTCTTTGGAGATGACCTGCCCCCGCTGCAATACGACAAGGTCAGTCATAGCACATGACCCACTGCAACTATCAAGACTATCACACACTTGTAAAACACTAAGGCCCCAGCTGTGGCGCAACTGGCTGGGGAACCTGCACCGTACGCCGGCGACCCGGGTTCGAATCCCGCCCGTGGTCCCTTCCGGATCCCACCCCAACTCTCTCCCACTCACTTCCTGTCGTTCTCCACTGCCCTATCTGATTAAAGGCATAAAAAAGCCCAAAAATATACTTAAAAAAAACACTAAAATACAGGTGTTGGTGTGTAGTTATTTTTATATTGAAATGTGTAGTGTAAATGGAAATCTAGTAAAATATCAACACATCAGTTTTGTTACATCTGTGTTAATCTCTCCTGGTATATGCTCTTGTAGCTCAAGGATTTGAACCTTTTGGACCGGTGTTTGAAGGAGACTCTTAGACTCCGCCCACCCATTATGACCATGATGAGAATGGCAAGAACGCCTCAGGTGAGATGATGGTTTTTTTTAACCAATGATTGGTTAAATTATCTGGCATTCATGTTCAGATAAGCATACTGTCATCATTTTTGGTTGATGTATCATAGAATTTTTTTTTTTTTACATGGATAAGTTTGTGCTGATGTTCTAAACTTTTCCTGGTTACTCTCAGAAAATTGCAGGCTACACCATTCCAGCTGGTCACCAAGTGTGTGTGTCTCCCACTGTGAATCATCGCCTGAGTGATACTTGGAACGAGCGCATGGACTTCAACCCAGACCGTTACCTTCAGGAAAACCCTGCAGCTGGAGAGAAGTTTGCTTATGTGCCCTTCGGAGCAGGTGAGGCAGCCATACACACTGAACCCACAGCGTTACTTTCCTTCACCCTAACACCATAAATGAAGCACACCAGAGGGTTTATTGTATCCATCGTTATAAAAATCTCCGTTTGGAATTATTTACATGTGCCATTCATATACACCTTCTTAATATAGTATATCAAGTAAATAGACTAAAGAAAAATCTTTTCTAAAACACGAACTTTAGAGATCTTGTTTATTATGCAGTACATTATCTGGATAAGATGATACTCATGTGGTTAATGAATGATTTTTCTCATCTTTCAGGACGTCACCGATGTATCGGGGAGAATTTCGCCTATGTCCAAATCAAGACCATTTGGTCAGTAATGCTGCGACTGTTTGACTTTGAGCTTGTTGAAGGATACTTCCCCACAGTGAACTACACCACAATGATCCACACCCCCACCAACCCTATGATCAAATACACTCGGAGGAAGCACTAAGTCCCACTACTGCCCCCTACAGACAGTGGAAGCACACAACAGGAAGAACAAGTTCCCAGAGAGTGGAATGTTGAATTTGGACATGATTTCAGTGAACCTGCCGTGGTTTGTACTGTATGTGGCTCTGAGTATAAATCCCTGTATGCTGTTTTTGTCACAATGTCCAGTTATATTTTTGTAATACATTTGACCACTAAACCAGACTGATGTGATTTTGAGAACATGAGCTTTCTGTGCAGTCCAGTTTTTCCACTGGTGGATGAACACATGCCCTTAACCGAAATCATAATCTTGATCATAAACATTGTTGACTGTTTGGTTTGCTTCTCAATCATTTTTGGTGCAGAATTAAGTGGTTCTAGTTAATACAGTGTTTACTATATTGCTACTTTAAAAATGAAATGCCAGTTTAAGTACTTTGATTTGTATTTTTCCCCCTCCCCTGTTCAACTCAGCCCTAGGCAACATATGACTGTCACATAGGACTAAGAAGTGCTCTTTTGCACCATACTGACCTTTAAACACATATGCACATAAATAAAATATGTTTTCTACTAAGGCTTGGACTCATTTATTGGAGAGATTCAGTTGTTTGATAGTAAATTGTTCACAAATTGCAGATAAATAGTCCAATGACTGAATGTGTATCCCACTTTAAACAAATGCAGTGCTCACCAGTATCCAGTCCATAATGAATAAAAAGTAAATTTATTGTTACTTGGTTACAGAAATAAACATATTTCCGAAAGGGCAACATTAGCAAAAGGATGATAACAAGGCATATGCTTTGAAATATTATATTAATCTTTATTTCAATGTTGACAAAATACCCATAAAATTCAAAGCTCCTACCCTTTACAAAAATATGTCCTCTACTACAAATGTCCTCTGTAGTCTGTCTCAAGAAACCGTGCTGGCAAACCACAGTGTAGTGTGTTCATTAGCAGCTCCTCATAGTAAAGCCCAACATTCCCTATGTGTTTACAATCTCCCACCCACACGGTACATACATTGCACAGTATATAAATTAAATGGGTTCTCTTAAATTAGCATTCCACAAATATACATTTAGGAAACATGATTGTAATTCCATCCACAACAGATAATAATAATTTTAATAATAATAATAATAAGCAGACTAATGTACATACATGAAGAAGCGGTTTCTGGTGCTGGCGACCCAAGGGTCTGGTTTACAGATGGAAAAAAAAGATGATTTTGGTCCCACAGAGTATACATTAAATAGCATCATCATGAGTACAAAAAACACAGCAGCTCAGCACAAGAAAAGGCAACTGAGTAGTTATTTTTCAAGCCAGTTCAAATGTAGAAGTCAAGAGTCTTATCTTCTTATTCCATAGTGCAATTGAGCATATGAAGAAGACCCTAGAAAATAGAAGTTAAAATTTGAAATAATTACATACAACTGAGTGAAGGCACCGGTAGGTAACACACTATCCACAGCTATTAAGATATTACCAAACATTAAAGAGGAAATCATGAAATGTATCGTATGCTTCTTGTGTGTGGCAGAGTGGCTAAATAGGCTGCGTTTTCCAAAAGCATTGTTGTACTACGACAATTGTAACTAAAACATTCAAAATGAGTCTCATTAAACAATGGCCATATTTTGCCACTGATGCTTTGGAGAAACACAGATTTCTATATTCAACAGGACCATGATTACTTTCCGCATTTTCTGCAAGCCATGGGAGTATGAAAGAGTTGATATATTCATTACTGTGTCGTAAATTTATAATTACAGAGGATTTAGACTCTTATAACTCCCATGAGATTTTTTTGGTTTATGAACAGTGAAGTAATGCCTTTAAACTATAACGAACAGCTAACACACACACAAACAGACTACCAGTCTTTACCTGACTGCACACTGCCCAGCCTCCTCTGCAGTGTCTCCAGCCGGGCGATGTAGTCCGTAAGTGCGCGGTCAGGGTCATAATTCAGCAGATGAGAGCATGGGGTCCCTCCACCTGGTTCCCCCGCCATGCCATGGTACCTGCCAATGACAACACACACTTATTACATACTGAGCATGTACACGTGTACACACACACACGCACACACACACACACACACCTGCACACACACACATACATACATACATGTGTACATAGAGCAGTGTCTGTCTGCTGGCGCCCGTTTTTAGGTCTAGAACCATGCTTGGTTTTGATTTGTTTGTGTTGTATGACTTCACCTCCTGTTGGCTGAGCGAGACTAATTGAGTGTGCTCTTCTCCCAGGATGCTCACACACACACACACACACACACACACACACACACACACACACACACACACACCTGCACCAGTTCTGATACTCTACCCTAACAAGGGCTGATGAATGACTTTTAAAAGTCAGAAAAGTTTAATTTGTCCTGAACCACAATGACGATGACTGATACAAATATTTAGACGATAATAAACCATCCTAGTATTAACCAATAACCCTCCAAGTAGGTGTTTCAGTTGTGAAAGGCTTGCACACTTGCGCACCTGTGCTGGGCTGAGAGGGTTGACCGGGGTGAGTCGCGGCCGGTCCTGCCCCTGTTGCTGCCGCCACGCCGATACCCGTCCACCTCCACACTGCCTGGGTGCAGGAACGGGGAGTCGTGCCTCCCCTCCCCACCTGACACACAAAGGAACCGGGTGAGTGGGGAACACACGTTTGGTACGCTCAGTCTGATCAGGTCAACTCAGCCCTGATCTCTACACTAGAGTCTGCCATTTTATCAACACCAACAGAATATTCCACACAGTCTACACTTGCAATTCGCCTTATTCACCCGTTGACCAGAGCGAGGCTAAAGAGCACACTTGCCATTACACCTCCAGTCCAGCAGATGGTGGTGGTAATGCACTCCGTTTGCAAACTGCTAAAAAAAAAGCTCACCAAAAAAGAAGGGTTCACTGGCCTGTCCTTCTTCTTCAGTGAGTTTTTTTTGGCAGTTTGCAAACGGAGTGCATTACCACCACCATCTGCTGGACTGAGGTGTAATGGCAAGTGTACCCTTTAGCCTCGTTCTGGCCACCGGGTGAATAAGGCGAATAACACAAAGTAATTATTATATTATATCAAAGTAGTTTGTTGGCACAGCTACAGGTTGAAAGACTTCCGTGCGGTGGGCATCCTCACCTGTGATCTGACTCAGACCGTTTCTGTTGGCACAGGGTGAGGTGCCAGAGCCAGCCCCAGTGGCCTTATGCCATCTCTTCACCAGGAAACGCATCCTGCAGCCACAGCAAAGTACAAAGTTCATCAGAACATGTAGCTCATCTTTATGTGAAGGGTGTCATTCTATTTATTTAAACGTTTTTATTATGCTACTTTGACCATTTGAGTGTAAAAATACATTTGATTTTCCTCAAGATGAAACAAAAGAAACATACATTTTGTTTTTCCTCAAGATGTAGCAAAACAAACATAGATGTTTTCCTCAAGGCAAAACAACCTACAGTACGGCCACATGTAATACCACAAGCCTGAGACAGTTCCCCTGTGTACCTGGAGAGGGCGATGGAGACCCTGACGGCGGAGCGGAAGCGAGTGAAGCCGCGGCGGCGCTGGGTGATGGTCTCCAGGCAGGCAGGCGACGGGTGGCCGCCCATGCGGGCGATCAGGGCCAGCGTGGCCTCCTCGCACTCCTGGAAGCCGCCTAGCAGCAGCAGCAGGTACTTCTTCTGGTAGATCAGAGCCTTCCGAAAGCTCTCGGCGCGCAGGTACCTCCCGTACATCCGCTGAGGGAGAGAAAGGATGTGAGGTTAATCAGTAAGGTTACATGCTTACCACACATGTTTTTTTTAATGCCCAATGTTCACACATACCAAGGTGTAAGTGAAGTTAAAACTGAGGTTCAGTTTAATACTATAATAAAAATGTGCTTGTCATAGTCGTGTGTGTGTGTGTGTGTGTGTGTGTGTGTGTGTGTGTGTTTCAGCACTAAGGTTGCTCATCTGTGAAAGCAGGTGTGTGTGTGTGTTTGTATATCCCTATGGGGCGTACTGTTTGCGTCAGCAATGATCATCAATTTGAGTGCTTTTTGTGCTTGTGGACACACACTATGTAAGTGTGTATATCTCTGTATGTCTGTCTCTGTATGTGTGTATTTATTTTTTTGTGTGAATGAGTCTCTCTCTCTCTCTGTGTGTGTGTTTGTGTCTGTGAGTGAGAGAAAGAGAGTCTCTGTGTGTGTGTCTGTGAGTGAGAGAAAGAGAGTCTCTGTGTGTTGTTTCAGCACTAAGGTTGCTCATCTGTGAAAGCAGGAGTGTGTGTGTGTGTGTGTGTGTTTCAGCACTAAGGTTGCTCATCTGTGAAAGCAGGAGTGTGTGTGTGTGTGTGTGTGTGTGTTTCAGCACTAAGGTTGCTCATCTGTGAAAGCAGGAGTGTGTGTGTGTGTGTTTCAGCACTAAGGTTGCTCATCTGTGAAAGCAGGAGTGTGTGTGTGTGTGTTTCAGCACTAAGGTTGCTCATCTGTGAAAGCAGGAGTGTGTGTGTGTGTGTTTCAGCACTAAGGTTGCTCATCTGTGAAAGCAGGAGTGTGTGTGTGTGTGTTTCAGCACTAAGGTTGCTCATCTGTGAAAGCAGGAGTGTGTGTGTGTTTGTGTCTGTGAGTGAGAGAAAGAGAGTCTCTGTGTGTGTCTGTGAGTGAGAGAAAGAGAGTCTCTGTGTGTGTGTTTCAGCACTAAGGTTGCTCATCTGTGAAAGCAGGAGTGTGTGTGTGTGTGTTTCAACCTAGACACTGCTCAGATCTGCGCGTTAATGGACACTGTAGGGTGTCTTTTTCTTAAGTTGAGTCAAAGCAGGAGTGTGTGTGTGTGTGTGTGTTTCAGCACTAAGGTTGCTCATCTGTGAAAGCAGGAGTGTGTGTGTGTGTGTTTCAGCACTAAGGTTGCTCATCTGTGAAAGCAGGATAGCGTACGTGTGTGTTTCAGCACTAAGGTTGCTCATCTGTGAAAGCAGGGTGTGTGTGTGTGTGTGTTTGTGTTTCAGCACTAAGGTTGCTCATCTGTGAAAGCAGGAGTGTGTGTGTGTGTGTTTCAGCACTAAGGTTGCTCATCTGTGAAAGCAGGAGTGTGTGTGTGTGTGTTTCAGCACTAAGGTTGCTCATCTGTGAAAGCAGGAGTGTGTGTGTGTGTGTTTCAGCACTAAGGTTGCTCATCTGTGAAAGCAGGAGTGTGTGTGTGTGTGTTTCAGCACTAAGGTTGCTCATCTGTGAAAGCAGGAGTGTGTGTGTGTGTGTGTGTGTGTGTGTGTGTGTGTGTGTGTGTGTTTCAGCACTAAGGTTGCTCATCTGTGAAAGCAGGAGTGTGTGTGTGTGTGTTTCAGCACTAAGGTTGCTCATCTGTGAAAGCAGGAGTGTGTGTGTGTGTGTTTCAGCACTAAGGTTGCTCATCTGTGAAAGCAGGAGTGTGTGTGTGTGTGTTTCAGCACTAAGGTTGCTCATCTGTGAAAGCAGGAGTGTGTGTGTGTGTGTTTCAGCACTAAGGTTGCTCATCTGTGAAAGCAGGAGTGTGTGTGTGTGTGTTTCAGCACTAAGGTTGCTCATCTGTGAAAGCAGGAGTGTGTGTGTGTGTGTGTTTCAGCACTAAGGTTGCTCATCTGTGAAAGCAGGAGTGTGTGTGTGTGTGTTTCAGCACTAAGGTTGCTCATCTGTGAAAGCAGGAGTGTGTGTGTGTGTGTTTCAGCACTAAGGTTGCTCATCTGTGAAAGCAGGAGTGTGTAAGAGCGTGCCGAGAAACATTGTGGTACTAATGATAATGAAGTTGAGAGAGAAGAGGATGATGGGGATGATGCTGATGACGAAGACCACTCACGCTGTCGGAGCCCAGGCCTCTCTGGCGCAGGCGTCTCAGCTCGTCCTCCAGGCGCAGCAGCTGGTTGCGCAGGTCATTTTTTTCCTCCGTCAGGCGGCTCACGAAGCCCGTCAGCTCGGCGTTCTGCCTTAAGAGTCGCTCTGTCAGCACGCTGGAGCTGCTGCCTCCCAGCAGGGTGGCGCTCTAGACACACACACACACACACATTTGATTTCTTTAAGTATGTCAATGGTTTGTTGTTGTTCTATGTCAATGGTTTGTTTTGTACATATGCTTGCATTTAAGCAAAACAATCCTTTATTTTTTATATTGCCACTGGAACTACAATGCAACTACAGATGGATTTGAATTAGCCATTAACATTTCTCCAAGAAACAGATCTACAGGCGACAGAACTTTTGAAATCAGGTTTTACTCATGGTTTAATATTCCAAGTCAAAGGAGAGTCTGTTCTTAAAAAGCCGTGATGGATGTGTGTCCTGTCAGTGCTCACCTCAGGAGCTGCTGCTGATGTCTGTGTTGCCATGTGGTGCTGGAGCATGGAGAGCACGTCATCCACATTACACTGCAGCCACGCAAGACCCTCTCTGTCCACCTGACTACCAGGCGGCCTGCAGAGAGAGAGAGATAGAGAGAGAGAGAATAGAGAGAGAAGAGAGAGAGATAGAGAGAGAGAGAGAATAGAGAGAGAATAGAGAGAGAGAGAAGAGAGAATAGAGAGAGAGAATAGAGAGAGAGAGAATAGAGAGAGAGAGAAGAAAGAGAGAAGAAAGAGAGAGAATAGAGAGAGAAGAGAGAATATAGAGAGAATAGAGAGAGAGAGCGAATTACAACAAAGCATAACAGTCAGAGACCATAACCAGGCTATGTATGTAAACTCCTATATTGTGCTACTCTTACAGTATTTGACACTTTTGTCCAAAGTGGCATACAAAACATTATTTTACATTAGATATTATACATTATATACATTTTCAAATATTATTTTCTTTTTTTTCCTGCAACAGCTTGAATAACAGCATTGTAAACATGTCTGTACCAGTCTGTCTTGTCTGTGTAAAATGAGAGCGTAACAGATCGAGCTGTCTGTGTTACCTGCCGGCGGCGTCGCTGGTCATGCCCTTGATCTTGGAGGCGATGAGCTGGAGCCTCTGCACCACCCCGTCCATGTGGCTGTTGCTGTTGACATTGGCATCAGTTGCCACGGCGACGGCGGTGCCAGCGGCGTGCTCCAGCAGCGAGGCAGTGCTGGAGTGGACGGTGAGTCCGTCGCCGCTCTTCTGCTGCAGCACCCAGTCCCTGGTGCGGTCGCCACCCTCGCCCTCGCCCTCTCCTCGCCACGCCTGGGCCAACACAGCACAGGTCAGTCACTCACACAATGCCGTTTAGAGACAGCACGTCAGTGTATGATCACAAACGGCCCCGGAATGCAGTCCCACCCTTGAAAATATTCACTGTGTAAACATTCAAAATATGTTGCACACACACACACACACGCACACACAGTACGCGTGAGCTCCGCCTTACCATCTGGTTGGTGGGCGGAGAGGTGGCCTCCCTGCCCGCCGCTGACCGGCTGAGCTCGGCCACTCTCTCTTGCAGACGGTCCCTCTCCCTCTCCAGCCTCTGGGCGCGCTCCCGCTCCCCCTGTAGCCGGCCCTGGGCCTCGTCCAGCCGCTGCTTCAGCCGCTCCAGCTGGGCGCGCGACTCGGCCAGCGCCTGCTGCTCCTGGGCGGCCCGAGCGGTCAGCGCGGCGCGCTCCTCGTCCCAGCCGCGGCCCTGCTGCACCGCCTCCAGCCCCTGCGCCTCCAGCTCGCCCAGCAGCTGCACCACGCGGGCCTCCTTCTGCTCCAGCTCCGCCTGCAGTGACCGCAGCAGCGCCTCCATGGAGCTCACCGCCTCCTCCACCTGAGACACACAGCGAGCCGTCAGGTACGTTAGTCAGTTAGTGGAACAGTGGATTAATAAATCAAACCAATCAGACAATCAATCAATAAATCAATCAGTTTAGTCCAACATTCTATTAGTGCATGCTGGTGTAATCCTGTTAATATGACATTCCATTATGACTAGCTGACTTGATATCTGATCATTTACTGATCCTGTGTTCCATGTGGCTGTAGTGAACACCTTACATATGGTCAAAACAGTCAACCACACAACAATCCACAACCAACTGAAGTAAAGGACAAAACGCTGCATCCAATATGTACACATACCTCCTCAAGCTGTGTTGTTGTTTTTTTCCCTATTGAATACACCATATGACTTCTAAACAACAACAACCTCGGACCTTCATAACAAACCAGAGATCAAAAGATTAATATTCAAGTGTTCTCACCTGACTGCAGCCCTCCTCGGCCTGTGAGACGCCAGTGGCAGAGGCTCCTTCTAGTGCGCTGCCCTTGGGCGCGGTGGTAGTGGATGGTTTCTGCCTGAGCTGGGCGCTGAGCTCCCTCTCCCGCTCCAGAGCCCCTTGCAGCTCCTGTGCCCGCGCCTGCTGACTTTCCAGCTGCACCTGAAGGGGTTACAATCAAGTTAGATGTCAGTCATATGGATGAGGCATCACATCCACACAAAATATAAAGATTATATATCCTATGGTATTAATAACTGGCATTTAAAAAAGGAAAACAGAAAAATAAAAACATAAGGACTATATCTAGCCTTTGAGAATGTGAAGTATTACACCTGATACACATCTGAACTGATGTATCTATTTTTAGGACGTCTATAATCTATTTCTATAGCTAGATATTTTTAGTACATCTATAATCTAGTTCTATAGCTAGATGTAAGGAAATGTCCAGGTAATGTGTTAAGCAATGGAGCCCCTGAGCTGACTGGACTGTGCCAGAGAGCCTGTCCCTTCTCCAGTGGTGTGGTCTGTCAGACTGACCTGCAGCTCCTTGGCTCTGCTCTGCTGCTGGGACAGCTGGGCGTCCTGCTGGCATTGCTGCTCCTGAGCCTGGGCCTTGAGCTGGACACACAGCTGCCGCTCCTCCTCCAGGTCAGCGCTCAGGTCGGACACCAGAGCCTGCTGCTCCGCCAGAGCCAGCTTCAGGTCCTGACACGTCCAGAGAGAGAGAGAGAGAGAGAGAGAGAGAGAGAGAGAGAGAGAGAAAGGGGTTGGGAAAACAATTCAAATACTGTATATGACAGTGGAGAACCATGTGGGACACCATAGGGAAGAGTGGACCAGAGAAAAGTACTGTTTTCCCATTTATAGAACTTCCTATTTTGCTAGGAATCTCACTGGAGCTTATTGCTATGGATACAACTAAACACACATGCATCATGCCTGTGATTTAACCAATATGCAATGACTTAAGACTTGAGTTTACATTAAAAGAACATTGCTGTGAATAGTTGAACGATACATCCTCCCATGCTCTTCTCCACTCCCCATATTCCCTACGTGCATGTGCTGTACTCCCGACCTCCTCTAACATCCTGAGGGGTTTTTATTTTGGGGAGTTCAACTAGGTCATGCGGTGTCACCCTCAGTGTGCGTCACCACCACAGGCAGAACACAGTGTTGCGTGCGTGGCTCACCTCCAGCTCCTCTTTCTCCCTTTCCTCCCTCTTCTCCGACTTGCACTTCTCCTTCTCCAGGGCCCACTGCAGCTCCCTCGCCGCCCGCTGCTCCTCGGCCAGCCGGTCGGTCAGCGAGTGCACCTCCGTCGCCTTCTGAGTGAGCTCAGCCCTGCGAAGAGAGAAGGCAATGGTCAAATATTAAAAAAAAAAAAATAATAATAATAAATATATATCCTGTCAGTACAAAATGTGTGCTTGTTGTGTTTGTTGAACGTTGTTCAAATGGAGAAGCTCCATCAGGATATCCTTGTTAACTTTCTCTTAGTGAGGGTGTACATGTGTGTAAATACCGTTGTGCAACTGTGAGGTGTCAGTATGTGAAACTGTGTACATTTGCAACTATACACGGCTCTCCATATGAGTTGTTCCCGTGTCGTGTCCGTGTGTACCTGAGCGTGTTCAGCTCTTTCAGGTGTTTGTGCTGGGTCTTGAGCGTGGTCTCCAGCTCCAGTTTGGTCTGGGCCAGCTCGCTCTTGGCCTCCTCCAGGAGCTGTCGCTCTGCACGCGCTGCTACCCCCTGCTGGTCCTGAGCGCCCGCTGCCCCAGCCTGGGGCCCTACCCTCTCAGGCTCCTGCTCACGGGAACCAGCGGCTATGCCTGGACACAACACAGCCGGTCAGTAATGAGGAAGAGTTGGTCTTCAGCACACAACATAATAAAAGCATGTAACTACCAATCAATATCCATTATGCAGTGTATATTTAAAGGTGCTAAATTAATGGTATATGATTATAAATCATTCATATAAATGGTGGTGCTACCTACAAATGGGCCCAAGGAAAATGGCTGAAGTTGTAATTATTCGTAACTAGATTTCCTACCGGTGATAGGAACATCCTGCTGCTGTTGTTGTTCTTGTTGTTGTTGTGGATGCTGCAGTGACTGTTGCCATGGAGATGTGATCTCCCTGACGCCTGCATCCAGCTGCAGATGCTCCATCTGGGCTCGGAGTTGCCGCACCTCTGTCAGCAGGCTGTTCCTGTCAGCGGAGTGCAGGGCGCCCATGGCCTCCCTGTGCTGAGCATCCTGGGGGAAGAGCACGCTCAATCAGCCTCGCTCAGCCAACAGGAAGTCACACAACACAAACAAATAAAAACCAAGCATGTTTCTAGACCTAAAAACTGTCAGGCGCCAGCTAGGGTTGGGTATCATTTTAATTTGAACGATTCCGATTCCAATTCCGATTTCTTATTTCGATTCCGGTTCCTATCGCTAACTGGCTTACCAACTCTTTCTACCATAGACTCCCTCATTCCACGTAGGCTACCTGTCTATCTCTCAGGCCTCAGCTACACCACGAAAACGTCAGGCATATTATTTTGTACATAGGCCTACTGTATTATTACCGTTTTCACACCTTTAACCAAACCTGTGAAAAACATCTTCACTCTGCAACCACTACACTTCCTCCCGTAGCCTAATAGCCTAGTCACTCACATACAATTGCGTTTTAAATACACGAAACTGGATTGAGACATCACTCGCTCTCTTGCACTCGCTGCCGGTCCCATACGCACATTCAATACCTCTCTTTCGAAAATTCAGTTGTATTTAAGTCTTTTTAAGGATCCGCGGGAACCCTGCTTTCTGAATGAAATAGTCTGACATTCTCCATGAATTTTAATTCTATGAACTATGCGCTTCTTCGTTGGTGTTCAGCCGTTTCTTCTTCCTGTCGGCGGACTGGGAATCGAAACTAGGAATCGAAATTTAAACTTTTGAACGATTCCGCCTGGATAGTCAAAGATAGTCCCGGTTCCAACCAATACTCGATATTCGATACCCAAGCCTAGCGCCAGCAGACAGACGCTGTCGGTATGTATGTATGCATGTGTGTATGTGTGTATGTGTGTATGTGTGTGTGAGTGTGTGTGTGTGTGTCCGTGTCTCCTACCTGTTCTCTAAGCCTGTGCTCCAGCTGGTTGAGGTGGATGACCGCGTCACTGGTGTCCAGCATCTCCAGCTGGCTGTAGAGGGCGCTCTTGAGCACGTCCCGCTCACGCCGGAACACCTGCTGCACACACACACTCACACACACACACACACACACAGTCACACACACACCCTCCGTCACACACACACACACACACACACACACACACACACACACACACACACACACAACACACACAAAGATGTCAACTCATTGAAATAGTCCATAAGCATTTGGAAAACAATTCTACAGATAGATATGTCTCTACCATACATAAGCAAACTAAAACAGTGTCAACAGCTGAATGTGGAGTGTTCACATGTTTCTTTTTTGTAGCACATTTCTTTCATTGAATCACTTTAGCATTGAGGTGCTAAACTGCTTTCTTCCTGCTTTCGTTGTGCTGTGCCAATCTTAACACAAATGTGCTAAGTGGATGAGTTGTGGATGATACCAGGGGTGTAGTGGTAAAATGAGGTATGAGGACTATTAATTCTATTTCACGGTTAGGTGGACTGTGCTATGCGGTATCGGATTTTTAAAAAAGGCATTCAGAACATGTTTGATGATGGTGGAGGTTATTATCCAATGTTTATAACTGTACCAGTGGTATTAAATGGTTCCTAGAGTGTTGATGAGTGTATATATTGTGAATGTGGATAATACAGTGTGGTTTTTGAATGTTAAAAGTTGCATTTGGTGAATAAACTCTTTTGAGAGCTGGATAAACTCTAATAAGAGGTGGATAACATATATTACTGACATTTCAGAGGTGGATAAACAGTGTTTACTTGTGTTTAGCCTCCACTACAACCCTGGATGACATGCGGTTTTGCATGTTGTTGCCCCGAGGCCCCGTTTCCATGGCGCCTGGAGCAGAGCCTCACCTGGGTCCCCTTGTGCATCTGCAGCTTGGCGATGAGGGTTTTGAGGGACTCCACTGTGGCCAGCAGGGCCTCCCTCTCTTTGGTCCAGCCCTGAAGGGGCAGCAGGTGGGGGGCCAGTCCAGTCCCCTCCCCGGCCATGTCACAGGGCAGCTCCGACAGAGACAGCACCTGCATGCCCTCCTGGTGCACCTCACGTAACAGACTCTGTAAAGGGGCAGAGAACGGCTTACAGGAGTCCACGATACTTCACATTAGTCTAGTACACATATTTACTCCATGTTAAAGGCTAGTTCAAAGAGAGCTCTGGCATCCCAGCTCACCTTGATTCTGTCGGGGAGAACGTCGGCCTCGTTGTCTCGTCTGGCTCCTTCGGGTGTGGTCCTGAACTCCTGCTGTAGGTCCAACCCGGTGCGCTGGCTCCAGTCCGAACTGCTGTCTGTTGAGGTATTAACAGTGAGCCTCATCCCCAGGTGCTTGGGGCAATGACATAAGTCAACAAATAGCATTACTGTACAACTGATGCATTCATTTCCCTAGCCGAAGATAAACAGTTTGAAATGAACTATGAACTATACCATCTGTCCCGGTTTCATTACATAAACAAATGCTGCCTCGAATTCACTGTCCAGATAAGACTACACTAAAGATTGCTCACCACTTGTATAGCCATCTTTGAACTGCGGTCCAGCACCATGCTCCTGTCTGGACGCAGCACCCTGCAGGCACAAGGAGGAAAACATAGTTGCTGTCGGTAACCAATCCATGCATTTTCTTGCATCAAACACAACAACATGACATGACATTTCCGGTGGAGTAAGCAGGGCCCCCTACAGCTGAGTGCAGTTGGGTCCAAGTCTGACTCACTTCAGCAGTGCTACACATGCAGCCACTTAAAATTCAGGCCATTGAACATACTGCACCAAAAGCAAATCACCACCCACAGCTACACACACACACACACACACACACACACACAGCAGTGTAGGCACTGGACTGTAACAATGCCTTGGGCAACCTGTGGGCTTCTTTGTCACGCAAAGACAAAGGCTGAAACAAACAACAACTAGTGCTGCTAATGAATTGTGGGGGTTGACAAAACTGCGATCTCAGTAGGAAACTGAGGCAAGAATATCTTGGGAGAGTGTTGCTCGGTGGACATGGCCGCGTTGGTTACCTCGGAGCTGCGGAGTTTGTCGATGATGACCTTCAGGGTCCTGCACTCGTCCTCCAGGGCCTGCACGTCCCTCCTGAGCCCCTCGCTCTCGGAGATGTGCCGGGCCTCCATGTCCATGATCTCGGCGGCGTGGAGCTCCTGCATCTGGTCGATCTTCTCCTGGTACTCCCCGATCACCTCCGCCACCTCCTCAGAGGCCTGCGACGCTCCCACGGCTGCTGCTGCCATCGGCATCGGCCCCAAGTCTGTCTGCGTTGCTACATCAGTGCCGGCGACTTGCGATCGCCCGTTCCTGCTCGTGGAGGACGACGACGGAGAGGGGGATTTCTCCGGCTGCATGACTGCAGAGTTCTTCCTGGAGAGTGAGGGCTTGTCCTTCCCTCCACCAGCGCCACCCTTGTTCTTTCCGCCATGGTGATCTGGCTTGCCTCCTTTCTTCTTGGGCTGGGAGGGGGGTGGATGCTGCTGCTGCTGCTGCTGGGCTCCCTGGATGTGCTTGGCTGCCTGGGCTGCCTGCTGCTGCTGCTGCTGCTGCTGCTGCTCTGCTGACTGGGCCAGCGCGCTCTGCAGCCTCTGCAGCTCCTCCTGGAGCTGGCCGATGGAGACGTCCCGGAGCTGCAGCTCCTGCTGGAGTTTGTCGCTGCGCTCGCGGTAGCTGTTCAGCTCCTCTTTGGTGGAGGACACCTCCTCGCGCACCTCCTGCAGCTCCTGCAGCAGCTCGGACACGGAGCCCTCGCCGTCCACCCCAGAGGCCTGCGCCAAAACAGGGGAAAGGTCAAAGTTAGAGGTCACACACTAATGGAGCTGTATGGATGAAGGCTATCTACTGCTGTGTTGCATGGCTGCTTACCCGGTGGAGTTTGTCCTTCAGCTGTGCTATGGTCATCTCTCTTGCCTTCAAATAATACATGATAGTGTTAAATGGTGAAAGGTTAGCGACATGGTTAACGGGCTGTGACAGTAATTCACTTATTACTGTTTATCTGTTGTTATTTGTTGGTTTACAAAAGCTTGTATTGCAGAAACAGCTTTGTTGGCTCAGGAAACTATTGCAGTAATCATAACAAATTTAGTCCAGATTCAGAAAAAAAAAAAAAAAAAGACTGCAGACCGATGGTAACCGATGGCAACTGAACAGGTGTTCTCTTACCAGCAGCTCCTCCTGTAGTTTGTCGCTGCGCTCCCTGTGGAGACTCAGCTCCTCTTTGGTGGAGGACGCCTCCTCACGCACCTCCTCCAACTCCTGACGCAGCTCTGACACAACAGCAGGGTCCTCTTCAACACCAGCATCTGAAGCCTGGGGGCACCAATCAAAGTTCAGAGGGCAAAGGGTAAGGCTCAGAGTGCCATAGGTCAAGTGAAGACACTTTTGACAATCTGGTATCTGTAGTTTGTCCTCTGTTAAAACACTGGTTTATAAAACTGGGTGATATCTCTGACATTAAGGTACTGAGAAAGGATTGTTGAAACCTAAACACTGCTTACGTACCTCCTTAAGGTCCTCTTGTAATTGAGCTATTGTTAAATCTTTGATCTGAAAAACAAAACAAAAGAAACCTTGCATCAACAAAAAGTATTAATAACAATCAGCTGTGCTTAATATATTTCACAAAAAATAACTCTAGTAAATATATTGATATAAGGCCATGGTACTACTTGTTTCCTCCATGTGTATGAGTGTGGTACCTGCAGCTCCTGCTGTAGTTTGTGGCTGTGCTCCCTGAAGCTTCTCAGCTCCTCCTCAGCAGCCTGGGCCTTCTCCTGCGCCTCCTGCAGCTCCTGGAGGAGCTCCGACACGGACGCCTCACCTCCTGAGGCCTGATATGGGAGAGATCAAACATCAACATGATTGGTAATTTATCCAAATAAATACATACTTTATGAAAGACTTGATTTTGTTGGTGTATTCATGATACACTGATCATGTTATGTTTTATTCAGCAAGATGTTATATTATATATAACATCTTGCTGCATATACATATTATTATATTTTATTTTTGTAAATACAATCTAGGTCTTAGTATCTTGGCGAACTCTCTGGTTTTTAGGGCTCCTAAATTAAGCTGTGGCCAAACGGAGTGCTCTAAAAAGTAAAAATAGAAAAGGGCGCTGAGTGGTTACCTCAGATGACAGCGATGTCCTCTGCTGGGGCGGTTTCATCTGGCTGAGCAGGTCCATGAGTGTGGCTAGCCTCCTCTCGTACTCCATGACCTCCTCCTCAGAGCTGGACAGCAGCTGCTTCTGGAGCTCCTGGTCCTTCTGCATGCCGCACAGGCCCTCCTCCAGCTCTTTCAGCTTCTCCGTCAGCAGGCCGACCTTACCGGCCGGGGCTGCGGCTCTGCTGGTGGCCCTCTGTGCTACGTCGAAGCCTGGGGCCCCCAGCCCCACCATGGGGCTCAGTGAGGTCAGTCCACCCAGGTCCTCCAGTTCTGCGCTGACCCCATGCTGGAGTTCTTTGGTCTGGGCCTGGATGGCCCCGAGCTGGGCCTGGCTCACCAGCATGGCTGCCACCTTCTCCCTGAGTTTGTCCTCCAGCTCGGCAACGCGGCGGTGGAGGCCAGCCGCGTCTGTCTGGGCCCGCTCCACCTTGACCCGGCACACGTCCAGCTCTAGGTCCTTCTCGCCCACACAGACCTCAAGTTCCTCCACCCGCTGGCTCAGCGTCTCCACCTGGGCGCTGGCGCTCTGCTCCAGTGCTTGCACCTGCGCCTGGGCCACCACCAGGGCGGCGGCCTTCTCCCGCAGGGCGTCATGGAGCTCAGTGGTGGTCTTCTCCGCCCACGCCCCATCCTCCCGGAGGCTCTCGTAGCGCTCCTGAAGCTCCTGGTGGTCAACCTTCAGTGTGTCCAGCTCCTGCGTCACCTCGTCCATGCGCTGCTTCATCTCGTCCATCTCCTCTTTGTGAAGCTCTTCCTCATCCTCTTCCTCCCCCTGCAGGCTGTGCCGTGGCTTGTGCTCAATGTTAGCGATCTCCTGCTGGAGCTTGTCGATGACGGCGTGCAGCTGGTCCACCTCCTCTTCGCTGCTCCTCTTCAGGCGCTCCTGCTCGCTGCGCAAGATCTCCACCTGAGACTCCAGCTCCCGAACCTGCTCACTCCGCTCCTCCATCACCTGAAGATGTTAGGGTAACAGCCCATCAAGTTAGCTCACTGGGTCAGGTCTGTTCCATGAAGGGAGTTAGCACTGACCCACATACACACACCACCACATCACACCACACCACAGTTTAACCCTATTAGCTAGAACCTCCAATTATAACCAATAACCCAAAAACGATAGGCTAGCAGTTATTGAACACAGAGGTGTAGCCATTAGTCAACTGTGTTGTGATTAATGAGTACACAGAACAAACACCACATTTTTACTCCCACTTAAACATTAAATGACCCATAAACCAGTGATTAAATTTAGACCTGGCTTTTAGCAGAACTGTCATTAAGTCCAGGGTTGGGTTTAACGTGTTTCTTGATATACAGCAGGATGTAAACAGCACGACAACAGTAAAACCACACAAGACTTTTACTTTAACATTAAGACAATCCATGTCACTGGTCATCACTGTCACAAAACATAACAAGTCTCACGCACCTGATCCCAGAACTGCTTCACAGCCATGCTAAGTCATTTTTGCCAACCATTGTGAGCAGATAACTCACTGATTCTCTTTTTATTCTTGATTAAAATGGCTGCTATTCACCCAAGCCATATTTTGTTCACTAAAATCATTTTCAATGACAATGTGTTCTGAGAAAGGCTGGAGTCAGGTATGTGAGAGCAAAGGTCACTGGTTAGGGATGGGAAGAGCAGGAGGGGAAAAGGGTTATATGTCATCATTCCAAGAGGTCACTGACATAAAATGGTCAACAAACAAACAAGACAAAAAGAAACTGCAAAGGAACACATCAGACCACACTGCTCATTAGACCCTATTCCATTGATGCTAGGTATATTTCAAAATCCGAGACAGATAAAAATGAAATTTCAAATTGTGATGGGATGAGGTCTACAAGCAGATGTGGTACAGCTGAAATTACCAATGTCATTATTGTGCGAAAAACATTTTAGCATGTAGAAGACCGGTTTGCGTACCCAGCACATTTAGCTAGTGCTTCTCTGCTAAAACATGCTAAAATGTCCCGCACAACGGCTTTGGGGGAAAGTTTTGAAGGGAGTGTTCCTATGCTACACAGCAGGTTTTACACACGAGGAGTCACTTCACATTCACGGATGTAGCAATGCACAGGCTATACACACACAGGCATGCTTAGGCTGTGGTTTGCACAGAGCTAGCATGCTAACACTGTGTGTGTATAGGCCGTTACCTTGTTGTCAGGGGTGTCTTCCATGTGTTGGAGCTTAGCCAGCTGCTCATTGAGCAGGGCTATCTCCCTATCCTTCTGCTCCATCACCTTAAAGAGTTAGACACTTTGTCAACCCAATGGGCTCAAAATGCTTTTGGTTCAAATCTCAGCTCCAACTAACCAACCAAAAATCTTTTTGTTTTACTTCATGATAATATGATCACTTGACTAATCTTCAGTATTCTGTTTTCAAAAACCATGTCCCAGATAATAAGGAAGACCATGCAAACAAACAAGATTGTAATCACGATACAAACACTGATGTTACCTTCAGGTAGCATCCTGAGACTACAGCAACAGCATGTCCCATTACATCTCAAAAATCAGGTATAACAGGTAAACCATAACTTAACCAAGGTACTCAAAACACGACTCAATGAGTCACATCCTAAAGGTGCATGAACTGCTGCAGTCTGCCTCTGTACTCAAACTCTTTAACATTAGCGTTAGCATTAGCATGAGAGGTGATCGTGAGTGTGAGCTGGAGGCCTACCTCCAGCAGGCTGGCCTTAGCCTCCAGCTCTAGCTGCTGGCTGCTCAGCTCCTTCCTCTGGATCTCCAGCTGCATGTGGAGCTGCTGCACCTCCTCACTCTTGTTCTCAAGCTCCTCACGGAACTGTTCCAGTTGCTCCTCCAGGTTACATATCTGAGCACAACACAGAGGCCGGGAGGGGATGCGTTTTAATACTGGTATATTTATTTATGTTCTTTCATGTTCAAGTTTCAGATAAACCAATGTGAGTAATCCTTTTGCAGTCCTAGTACATGTCGTGTGTGTGTGTGTGTGTGTGTGTGTGTGTGTGTGTGTGTGTGTGTGTGTGGCCTACCTCCTTCTCCTTCCTGTCCAGCGCCTCCCGCTCCGTCTGCAGCTGGGCCTCCAGGGTGCCATGCTCAGCTTCAGTCATGGGGGCATGCTGCCGAGACTCCTCCACCTGCGCCACACACACACACACACACACACACGGACACTGCTGTTAAAATATGCAATTCAGCAAAAACAGAAACGGCTGATGTGCACATAGTCTAGCATCCACTGTTTAAAAAGACAGACCACACACACACACACACACACACACACACCCACACACACACACGCACACACACACACACACACACACACACAACTAAACTATCTACGCACATACACACTAAACACTGAATGCTCACAGCATGAACTGGCCTAACTTAAAAGCAGATTACAATCTTACAATCTGGTGACAATCTTAGGAGATAGCATATGGTACACCGGCTTCCGTACAGAAACACTAAGCGTCCCACACATAGCTTACTAGCACAGCAATGACTCATTACCAGCACATGCAAAACCGTAAGCAGTCACACACAAACCATACAATCTCCAATCACCAAGGCTCTCTCATCATCCATGAGCTATAAAAATGTCCATTATCGGCTCTTTGTTCTACCGCCATGAAGAAACAAGGAACAGCAATGCAGCAGAGCACATTATTTATGCACCCACACTTTCACACACACACAGAGGCACGCGTGCACATGCACACGCATATCCTGACACTCCCCTTTCTTACACACATACTGTGACCACCCCCCCTCCCCCACCTCCCACCCACCCACCGTGAGGAATAACCTTGGCTGTCAGAGGAAGACCACAGATGACGCACACACACAAACGACAGCACCAGCGGCAGTAGCAGCAACAGCAGCAGACACAAAAAGAGAGGGGAGGGGAGGGGAGGGGAGAATGAGAGGGAAGACTCCGGAGGGAAGTGAGAGAGGAGGAGGAGGAGGGGAAAAGGAATGAGGGAGGGGGAAAGGATGCCGACACAAAATATGAAGGAGGGTGGGGGAGAGAGGAGAGGAGGAAGAGAGAGGAGGAGGGTGGGAGAGAGAGGAGAGGAGGAAGAGAGAGGAGGAGGGTGGGGGAGAGAGGAGAGGAGGAAGAGAGAAAAAGGAAGAGAGAAGAGGAAGCACAATGAGGAGGATGGGGGAAGAAATAAGTCAGACACCAATAAGGAAGGGTAGAGCGAGAGAGATGGAAAAACCGACAGATGAGAGGACGAGAGGATACTGTATGCAAGATATGGTCAGTCCCCCTCTTGCATGGAGGGACCACGTGCTGACAGCAAATGCATGATGGACACAGACAGTGTAGGAAAAGAGGGGGAAGAGGGGGACCAAAAGACAAAAGAGTGTGGTTGGTAGGACGAGGAATATGAGTAAGTGAGAGAGAGAGAGAGGGTAGAGAGAGAGAGCACACACATGATAGAAGAGTGCCATGAGTGGAGGAGGAGAGGGACAGAGATGGAAAGAAAAGAGAGAGAGAGAGAGAGAGAGAGAGAGAGAGAGAGAGAGAGAGAGAGAGAGAGAGAGAGAGAGAGAGGGTGCACATCAGATAGAAGAGGGCTATGAGAGGAGGAGAGCGGGAGGGACAAAGACCAAAGGAAGAGAGAGACTACAGTATGTACACGAGATGGACGAGTGCGAGGAGAGGAGAGGTAGAGAGGTAGTGGAAGAGAGACGGGCGCGTCACTCACCCTGTGCAGGGTGTCGGTGCTGGTCAGCAGGGCCTGCTCCAGTTGGCGCACGCGCTCGCCCAGCCGCTCCAGCTCCTCGTCCCGCTCGGCCGCCTCGCGCTGTAGCTGCTCGTTCCGCAGCAGCAGCTCGCTGCACAAGTCCGACTTCTCCTGCAGCTGGGTGCTCAGATGCTCCACCTGATGGACACGCATGCACACACACACACACACAGGGAGGGAGAGGGATGGAGGGAGAGGAGGAGTCCACGTGACATAGGGGGTGGGAGGGGGGAGCAAGGAGAGAGAAGAGAGAGAGAGAGAGAGAGAGAGAGAGAGAGAGAGAGAGAGAGAGAGAGAGAGAGAGAGAGAGAGAGAGAGAGAAAGAGAACCAGAGAGAGGAAATGAGGGAGAGAGATGGAGAGAGTAAAAAAGAAAGGGGCAATGAGAGAGTTGAGGGAAGAGGGAGAAGAAATGGACAGAGAAGATGGGGGAGAAGGGGGAGGGAGAGATAAAAGGAATGAAGGGAAGGTGAAAATGAATGAGAGACAGGTATGAGCATGAGAAAGAGCACACACCTCTTTCTTTGCAACATTACACAAGTTGGTCTGCAGATAACGCATAAAAATAAAGGCATCAACATTAAAAGCCATCAATGTGCTGACATCGTTACTGAAAAAGTAATTAATTTCACATAAGCAAAGAGAAATATTCAACACTCCAAGCTGGCATAAATAATTTGTTTTCAATTAGACAAGTGCTTTTTAAAAAGCTGCCATGATAGGCAGACACTGGGGAGAAAGCAGCCTCTTTATGAACAAACCATTCCCACCCAGCACTCTGGCAAAAACCCATCGCCATGGAAACTACTTAATGGGCAGAGGAGAACTGTGGAGAGCGAGAGCCGTCGCTCCCGGTGACCCAGAGGAGAAGAGACAAGAGGATGGAGAGGAGAAAGTATATGGGGTTGTGTGAAAAAAAGAGGCCTTTCAGGCAGAGGACAATATTTACCACCAGTTCCTGTTTGACGAGTCTGGCATCACCTGCAGTTTGCTCTCAGGTAATATTATCCACGCACTGCTTGCCAAGACACCCAGCCTTATATTAAAAGTGTGTGTGTGTGTGTGTGTGTGTGTGTGTGTGTGTGTGTGTGTGTGTGCGCGCGTGCCCAATAAAGAGGAACGAAAGAGAGAGTGCAAAGGGAAAAAAGACTTTTGGGTTTGAGCTGGTAATCATCTGATTCCTCTCCCATTGTGGCGGGACAAAGGGAAGGGAAACTTGCTGCTGGGTCTCTCAGGCTCTGGCTAAAAAGGTTGGGGCTTTTTATAAAACTGAGGGGGGGGGAGTAATGTTGCCCAGTGTCTTTGTGTCTCTGATACTCAGGAGGCTGCTATTACCTTTTCCTCACAGAGCCTCACCGTAGGCTACAGGAGCCTACGATTCTAATACCAGAGTTACTAGATTAGGAGCAGAACAAATACACACAGACTCTAATACAGATGGATAGTAACTATATTGCAATTTCCAGTATAGATCACAGATTCAAAATCATAATTTACTCATCTGCTACCTATACAATTTTCACATTTTCAAATATACAATTTTCATTTGTAAACCCTTTACAACCCTGTATGTTTGGCTCTGTCACTGATATATTGTGGCATGGGGCCTGGTTGCTCTGGTGTTATTTACAGTGTTTGTTTACAGTGGGCGTTCTGAAGGCCTCACCTCTCGGTCCCTCTGCTCGCTGGCGCTCTGAGATTTGGGCGGGTTCTTCAGCTGCCGCTCCAGCTTGAGGATCTCCTGCTGGAAGACGTCTCGCTCGTGCTCCCTGTCCATCGCTTGCTCCTGAGGATGCAGATAGAGATGGATGGACAGAGAGATGGAGAGGAGGAGGAGAAAGAAAGTGACAAAGAAATAGAGGGGAATGAGTATAATGATGAAGTAACAAGATGGCAACTTGCTTTTTGGAAACATCTACCTTTCACAAATGAAATGATTACTTATCATGTTTCTTATTTTGTTTTTATTTTTCATAATGTCTTCTTACCACTTTGCCCTGTCTCTGTGTGTTCTTGTTCTCTGGTGGGCAGTGTCATCTGTGTCTGTGCCTCTGTATGTAGTGTGTAGCGTCTTCAACTTTTAATTGTACAATGTCCCCTGTGTTTGTAATGTCTGTCTGTATGTACTGTTTAACATCCCAGTGTTTCCCATACATTGACTTATTTGTGGCGGGCCACCACAATATCAACATTGACTACCACACAATTATTTTCCAGGTTGTACTAAATTGTGCTTAAATCTGGTTAGCATCATAACCATGCTGCGCTAATTTGTTAAAAACTGTTGCATTCAAGTTAATTCTGCAAACCTACCACCACAAATAGAATTCAATTCTGTGGGAAACACTGCATCCTTAACATTTGAATTGTACAGTGTCCTTGGGTGACTTGAAAGGCGCTTTAAAATAAAATGTATTATTTTTATTATTATTACTGATGTATGCATGACACAGGTGTCATGAAAATGAAAATGTCACAGTAGACTCACAAGTAGACTGCAACCCAAATATGTGACTAAGTATGTGTACACTATGTCAGGGTTTCCTGAGGATTTTCTGTCAAAGCAGCAGCTATTTTTAACTGCAGTATGGTATAAATAACAGGTGAAATAAATGTGTCACCAGACAAGCAAAACACACAGACGACGCAGAGAAAAGAACATGTCTATGTGTGAGAAAAGACACACTGACGGAGGACGGCAAAAAGATCAATGTTCAGATCTCTAAATGGGGTCACACTTGTGGACTCTTGTAAAACATAATGAATCACCAGCAATCGCCCTGATGCTGCAAAGACCATGTAATCTATACAGTTACAGTTCAATTACAATCACTTTACGGGAGAAGCAAATCAAAGTAAACAGCCTCCTAAAGCTCCCAGATTCACTTTGACTATATTTTACTCTTTATGTGGTCAGACGTTTCGCAGAGTAGCATCCGCCCCCCCTGAGCTGTCAGCCTCTCATCGCGCTGCAGTACATCAATGTCAAGTTAACACGGCGAAGCTTGTGAAGATGCCTGCAAGCGCCAAACAGATAGCGCTCCATGTGTAACCTCACATGCAACACAAATCCGTTTATTTCGTTGGATTTAACTAATAAGTTAAATGAATTATTCAATAAATCAAATTATTTTAGGCTCTAGCACTTCAGTCTCCACCGCATCAAAGCTATTTTACAAAATTCAATTTGGTTTGATAAACTACATCTAAATAAAAATATTGGTCTTACAAAGTATGCTACTCATTTTCTTTTTCAATGTGAACATATGAAATAAATCATTTAATATGATGATGTTGTTGTGAGTATGACTCCATAGTTTGCAGTGGTGATAGTATTGCGGGTATGACTGCTGTAAGCCACTCACGTCCAGGAATTTGCGGTTCTTCTCCAGCTGTTTCTCCAGGGCCTGGATCTGCTGACGCAGGTCGGCGGTCTCGGCGTTGTGTGCCTGCTCCTGCTCGATGCTGCGGTTCACCTGCTCCTCCAGCTCGGCCTCCAGGCCCTTCAGATGCTGCAGCATCACAACGCTCTCCTTCTCCGCCTGCAGCTGCACCTCCACCTTCTCCTGCATCAGCTTCTCCGTCTCCTCCAGCAGGTCTGAGAGGGAGCAGTCCCAAGACGAGGAAGAGGAGGAGGAGGAGGAGGAAGCAGAGGATGGTGTTAGATGAGATGTAACTTCTTTAACACATTAGGCCTGGAGAGCAATACACCCCAGGTTGTATCTCCATGATGGTTTCTCCCACTGACCAGGAAAGCAACCATCAATAGCAAGCAAAGGTAGCATTTTCACCATATGCACTTCCTTAGAGAGTGTATACAAGTGTGCAACCTAGCCAGCCAGCTTGCAATTGATGGCCGATGTATTTCCAGGTCTATGGGTGAACCTGAACTAAGATCATGGAGCAATGACATGAGGAATATTTGACTCCAGAGATGAGACTTTTCCCACACATGTACTGATTAGTTCTAAATAAGAGGAGGCAGACAGGAACTTGAATTGTGCTCATCATATACATATAAACTAAACAATGGCAATTAAAACATTACGAAGCCAGTAATTACCATTAAATGCTACACATCTTCAAATGATATAACTGACCAGCACAGATTCTTCACATAATGGTGAAGTTATAACATTATAATCAACTAGTCAATATGACAACCCAACTTTCTCCATGTCTGCCTCCTCCAGGGGTTATGACATTAATCACAGTGCTCATCCCCATACCGATTGCCCGTGATCGCCAGCCTTTCCGTCGGTGTCCCGATTCGCACCCCACACCTTACCAACCATCACCACGGAAACCACTCCACATTATTTCATTCGGGTCAAAGGTCACAGTCCCACAATATTAGTGCAACACAAGAGGGAGAGAGGAGGGGGAGAGTGCAGAGACAGGGGGCAGTGTGACCAAAGAAAGAGAGGAAGGTACAAATGAATGCAGCCAGACCAAAATCAAGATCAGAGAGATACAACAATCAAAGGACTGCAGTCTCCATGCCTCAGATGCAATTCCAGGCAAGAGGAGATGGGATTACATGGAGTCATTGTGCAATCACCTTACTCCAAACGTACTGGGTATTGTTTGATACTGTGTGTGGCACATAGTCAGCGCCTATTGTAATGGGAAAAATCTGTCTAGAGTAGAGATGGTTGCCAATGACAATGTAATGTTATTTGATAATAAATATTGATTTGTTTTTTAATCCTTACTAATCATGCCAATTGCTTTTAATCAGCGGTCAACAAAAACACCAACTCATCAATAAAAACACAGAGGACGACAAAAATCAAAACAAAAATAAAAACTGAGAAAGAGTATGGAAAGTCCACAAGCGTAAGCCATAGAGTTAGTGAGTGAGTTGAGCCCATTGCAAGCAAGTTCTAGGCAGCTGCTGTGAGATGGGTTATTCTGCCACGTTCACTCCTCCAGAGACGGTTTTGAATCAGATTAAAAACACCAAATAACGGAAACAAACAAACAAAAAAAAAAACAAAAAAAAAAAACAAGATACACTGGCCATGCTTGATGTGAACACACCTGCTTCAGGTGCTGCAAGGACTGCAGCTTCAACTAGGCCTACAGGAGAATAAATAAGAAAGAGTATTTGAACATGCTCTCAGTAGATGGACAGAGTGAAGATAAAAAAGGAGTAGAAGATAGGCAGAGGAGAAAGAGAGAGAGAAAAGAGTGTGTGTCATCAGCCTGCCATGGTGTTGCTCTGGGAGAAGAAGTTGCTTGTGAGATGACCCTTAACACACCGTCCATACTTACTCTAACACCACGTTCACTGGTTCACCTTAAACTACAATAAGCGTGTTAAATACAGACATTTGTTCAATGTATCAGTGATATCCAGATAAAGGAAATGACCACAAAAACCTGAAAATGAATTTGATATCAAACCAAACCATTCCACTAAATGGCATTTTGCACAAACGATGCATCATCCAGCATTTTCAACACTATGATGTCTAAAAAATATAAATCATTTTCTCAAAGCTGTCAAATTTCAAATGCTTTAGATTTCAAATGCTTTAGATTTTGAAGCATTCAGGGTTGAATGTAGACAGTAGACGCCCCCCAAAATGAGACACTATGAGTCGAGGTGCAGTTATCACACAGCCTCCTTCACAAACACTCATTTATTTGGAGAATGCCCTCCCAGTCCCTGTCTGTTGCCATGACAACAACTACCACTATTTTATTCTCATTGCCAAAAGCAAAAGAACTGGGGGGTGGGGGGATGGTTGTGGACGTTGGGCGGGTTATTATGGGATACGTACGCAGCTCGCGCGGGCCGGCGTCGTCCTTCATGGCGTCCTGCTGGCGTGAGAGCAGCTCGCGCTCCTGCTGCATGTGGCGGCGCTCCAGCTCCAGCTCCTGCAGCCGGCTGGCCGTCACCTGCAGCTCCTGCTCCAGCTGCTGACGTAGCTCCTCCTTCTGGCGCACCTGTGCCTCCATCGACGCCCGCTCACCCGTGTAGCCGTCAATCAAGCCTGGGAGAGGAGGAGGAGGGAAAGGCTTGTTTACGTGTTCGCAAAAAAAAAAAAAAACACAACAGCCACCAGAGGATATATGGACACATGGGACAATGGTGCACGTGTGCACAGACACACAGAGACACACACCCATTAACACACACATCAGGTTTGTGATGGTCCAAAAGGTGCTTTGGATTCCATACTATGTGGTTGTCTGTTAAAAAAGGCATGTCCAGGACAGTTGTTGAAATAAGTGAAGGAATCTGGTTGAATAGGTGCATGAACACAACGGAAAATAGGATTTGGATCTCCCACCCGGAAGCAAAGCATTTACAACAATGGAATTTACATTGATGACTGAGCGTCTGGTACTCACATAATTTGCTCTTCAGTTGTGATATTCCACATGAAAATAAGCCTTGAATTCCATCAGCTAGCCTACATGTAGTCAAATAATCTACGCTGTTGTTTACGGACGCATCGGAGACATTGGTCTAAATACACAGACTGGCCGGGCAGTGACTCCGACACAATTAGCTTATGCCATCAAAAGACGAAAAGCTTCACTCCACCAGCATGTAATCTAATGCAACAAAACATCGACCTCCAGTCAAGAGTACAAATATTGAGACGTCCACACAGGAAAGCACAAGATGCATTACAGGGGGACGCACAACAAAGACTTCCGAGCGAGCCGACATAGGAGCGCATGTCAGTCCTAGTTTGGCTGATGGGTGTGTGTATGTGCATATGTCTGTGTGTGTGAGGGCATGTTTGTGTGTGTGTGTGGGGGGGGGCTGCGCGTTAATGGCGACTGCTCCTTCACATGTGAATAAGCCATTACTGCACTAATTTATCACAGGTCAGCAGGCATCCTCCAACCTCCCCTCTTGTTCCCCCCGCCCCCCTTTTTTTTTAATTCATATTCGTGTGGTTGACCACAAATATTAACCCTTTATTTAAACACACACACACACACACACACACACACACCTCATGTCTGTCTAACATTCCGGATGTCTAATTAAAAGACATGAACTCATCCAATACGGCATACTGCAAAATGTGTCATTAACAAAAACAACACCAAGTGGCCTTTGTTTGAAAATCAGGACTGTGTCATTCTATGAATGAGCTACTGTACGTCATGCTTATTGTGTAAATGAGGGGGCATTGTTGGACAGTCTGTTTGTGTTGTCTCCCAAGGCTAACACAGCAGGGGGTGAAATTCCTTCAACTTAAACATGGGTGACTAGCAAACTGGCAAACAAAAAACAAATAAACCCTCCAACAGAGGAACAACCAAACAACAGAGCACCTTAATCAGGACACCACGGACGTGAACAAACTCCCGGCTCTGTTGCAGTAATGGGCCTCACCCACAAAAGGCAGCTCGGGATACGCGACACTGTAAACACCGAGCGCTCCGCTCACAAACACCCACTGAGACGGCAGGTCAGAGAGGAACCCGACTCCTGTGGTAATGGCCAGTGAAGCATTCCCCTGTTTATCTGCAGATGAAATGTTGCCACTATTTCCGCACACGTTACAATCAGATTAGCACTACTAAAAGAGCAGGTCACACCCACGTACAGGTCATATTTCCACCCCCCACTGATTTCAAATAAAGAGTGACTGTGTGCTGGACAGTGTTGCTATGTGTTTACCTGACTATTATGCTTTGTAGCAGGGGGTAATGTTTCTGTAATAATAGCTCTGTTGAAAGCACCCTTTCATCGCATTAAAGTGTAAGAATGACTATAAATATTTATATTTATGAAGTGCTTAATCAGGTACACCTGAGTCAAAACGATCTAGTCTAGACATGAAATGCTGTTGAAACGCTTCACCACAACTCCTGTCTTTTGGAGTCAAAGTTGCATTGCATTAGATCATAATTCACCACACACACACACACACACACACACACACACACACACACACGACTAAGGCTGACACGAGACTGCACACGCCCTGTGCAGATACAGTGTAGGTATGTCTTCTTGTGCGATAAGAACCTTTGATGTTGAACTCAAAAACACATCAATGGGCTCTTCTGTTTTACTGCAAAAGTCAAAAGCAAAAACCTTATGCTAAAACAAAGGTGGAAAATGAAATATCACATCAGCTTGAGAGCCTTGATGCCTGTCTGTGAAGTGTTTAGTTTAGTCTATTCACCTGTCAGTCAAGGTTAGTAATGACTTTTTGAGAGGTGCAAAGTGCAAAAAATGCAGAAAAAATACTCCATCTCTACTACATCTTGAATGAGACGATCCTTTTCTTGTGTGAAACATAACAATTCTCCCTATTGTTGGCAGTAGTTCCCTGTCAACACCACAGTGGTTGCCTTTAAAAGTAAATACATTTGACAGCTTACATTTTAAACTGGCATGATGGGAGTCTTGACTTGCTACACGGTCTATCAAGCATGAAGTATTGCTAGTTGAGTTTTCAGGTGAAATGAAACACACACACACACACACACACACACACACACACACACACACACACACACACACACACACACACACACACACACACACACACACACACACACACACACACACACACACACACACACACACACGCCCCAAGACACTGACCAACCGTGCCAAGAGGGAGGCCAGCACATTAGTTGCATAGAGACCATTCTACCCAGGTGTGTATTCACCCTGTTTCCAATACAGAGACAAACGCCCAGGGATTTACAATCACACTAACAACAACACATGCACACACACATACAAACAAACGAAAACACACACACACACACACACTAGAAACAAGAAACAACAAAAAGCTAGAAACAAATCCTACTTTTATATCAATGACAACAAAACACCATCAAAAGCTTTCACGAGTCTCCATTAGGTCAAGACCCTGGGATCTCTCTTTTCATTTCCCTAAAGCTTTTAAAGCCCCTTCATTTCCTGATATCATGCCTAAATTCCTCTGTGGCGGCTTGTGTGACTGTGTGGCAGAAGGGCCACTTCACTCTTGACTGGGTGTCTGAAGGAGGATGCTGAGCCGGTTCTTTGTGTTAATTGAAACCTGTTTTGTGTCCCACACCCTGGGCTATTAGCAACGAGATCCGGCACACAAAAGAGCTCAAGCTCACCAGCTCACCTCCACCGTTTCACCTGAGCTAGCCGCCTGACAGGGAAGAGCACATGATTGAGCATGACAGCAAAAGCAAACAGAACACCTGTGTGTACAGAAGAGAGAGAGAGAGAGGAGGTGTGTGTGTGTGTGTGTGTGTGTGTGTGTGTGAGAGAGAGAGGAGGTGTGTGTGTGTGTGTGTGTGTGTGTGTGTGTGTGTGTGAGAGAGAGAGGAGGTGTGTGTGTGTGTGTGTGTGTGTGTGTGTGTGTGTGTGTGTGTGTGTGTGTGTGTGTGTGTGTGTGTGTGTGAGAGAGAGAGGAGGTGTGTGTGTGTGTGTGTGTGTGTGTGTGTGTGTGTGTGTGTGTGTGTGTGTGAGAGTGTGTGTGTGTGTGTGTGTGTGTGTGTGTGTGTGTGTGTGTGTGTGTGTGTGTGTGTGTGTGTGTGTGTGAGAGAGAGAGGGAAGGAGTGAAGGGAAAGTAGAGGGGGACGGATTTCCTCTTGCTCCACTACTCCTATAGGCTGCGATCACTTTAGAATTCACCTGATTGTTGCCAAGACATGGGGCGGAGTCAAACAGCTTACTGTAACACCAACAAATATTTACCGAAGAGAATGGAGAATGCCTTCTCCTCTTAAAGCTGACACACACAGCTATAAAACACTAAAAAGAGAGTATACGTGTACATGTGTGTGTGTGTGTGTGTGTGTGTGTGTGTGTGTGTGTGTGTGTGTGTGTGTGTGTGTGTGTGTGTGTGTGTGAGAGTGTGAATGTGAGTGAGAGAGAGAGAGAAAGAGAGATAGATAGATAGATAGATAGATAGATAGATAGATAGATAGATAGAGAGAGAGATGAGCTGAAGAAAAACTAAGCCATTCTGAACACAACCTGCCAACTCACCAGCTATATTGACACCCCTCAACGCTTCACATATTCTGTACCGATTTACACTTCAAACACTACAGTCCCATGTCGTCCTCCACCTCTCTGTGTCTGTGTTAGTTCAGTGCCCCAGTGGATGTGCATGTGTTTGATGAATCAGTCCCAGGCCCCCTCTCTCACTGGCCAGCTGTCTCTGACAGTTGAGGACATCACATGGCCAGTGCTGCTAAATGATAGCAACAGATAGCAATGCGTCTAAAGGACTGGCAATAGAAGGGCAATACTATGAAATGATGTTACATTAACATTTATTCATTTAGCACACACCGTTGTCCAAAGTGCCAAAGTGACTTACATATGTCAACTATATTGCAAGGGATTACATTGTCCCCGCAGCAACTTGGGGTTAAGTGCTTTGCTCAAGGGCACAACGGTGGAAGCCGGGAATTGAACCCACAACTTTCAGGCTACTGCACGCTAGCCCAGCTCCTTAACCACTACACTACCACCGCCCCGACAAAGTAACACACCAGGCACCAGGCTTGTTGATGGAAAGAACACAGAACACTTTGAACTCAACCAAATGTATTTAAATGTGCTGTGTGATGAGAACAAAGACTATACAAGCTAATTTGAATGTTAAATCACACTCAGAAAGACCTTCTTCTGGCCTTGTGTGTGTGTGTGTGTGTGTGAGAGAGTTTGTGACGGAGTGAGTGAGATGGGGGGTGGGCTCCTCTGGGGTATACATAATAAGTCTTTTGTCCCCTGTGGACACACACACACACACACACACACACACACACACACACACACACACACACACACACACACACACACACACACCTTCTGCCCTGTGGAGCTCCAGGGCCAGCTGCTCGCGAGCAGCCCCTCCTCACTGAGCTGCTCCTGCAGCTCCTCCTGCCGCCTCATCAGATCCTGCACCTCCTCATTGTGGCGGAACGACTCTCGCATCAGCTCTGTCTGCGTCACACGGGCATGCTCCAGCTGAGAGAGAGAGAGAGAAAGAGAGAGAGAGATGGAGAGAGAGAGAGAGAGAGAGAGAGAGAGAGAGAGAGAGAGAGATGGAGCGAGAAAGAGAGATGAAGAGGGAGAGAGAGGGATGGAGAGAAAAGGGGAGATGGAGAGGGAGAGAGAGGGATTGAGAGAAAAGGGGAGATGGAGAGGGAGAGAGAGAGGGATGGGGAGAGAGATGGAGAGAGAGAGAGGGAGAGAGAGAGAGAGGGGGATGGAGAGAGAGAGAGAGGGGGATAGGTGGAGAGTAGATTAGGGAGAGGGAAAGAGATGAGAAGGGATGGGGGAACAGGGAAGGACAGGTGTAGGGATGAGGAGAAAAGGAAGAGAGAGAAAGTGAAAAAGAAAAAAGAAAAGAAGAAAAATAGAGTTAAAAGAGACACCAGGCACAACAGGCAGTTCATCGGACACCTGGTCTGCTGGCACATATGGGTGACCCATTCAATGGGGGTCAAACAGGAGTGACTCCCCAGCTGCCACACAGCCACCAGCACACACAGGGTTAGCAGGACAGAGGTCAGACAACTTCACCTGTTCCTCTGGGGCATTGGGGACCCCATGAGGGCCATTTTAGAGTATGGGAAATGGGTCAACCAGTGGAAAGACTTTAAAAAGGAAATAATAAACATATTGTGTTCTCTCATATTTGCAAGCCAGCTAAGCCACATAAGGATTGTTTTTAGAAGACGTCAGACTACAAACCACACTGTGAAACCTGTCCAGAAATGTCACTGAATTTAGCCAAAGAAGAAATACGAGCTTGAGATGTCTATATTCTGCACTGTACTGGCGCTTCTGGATTCCAGCTGAGCTGACATTTAGTGACAGTAATCGCTAATCAGTGTTGTAAAGCCATTTACGGCCCACACACGCAGTCTTGTATATATATATGAGGCCCATATATCTGCAGAAGCAAAGGTCATAGTTGACAAGGAAACGACAGCGTGACTGAGAACTCCTCTGAGCAGTGAATGCGGGCCTAACACCTCACTGTAGGCAAATAGCAGTCTCACCCTCTGACTGGTCAGGGGTCTGTGAGTTTCTGACACACACACACACCTAAATGCACGTGCACACAGACGGGCACACACACACACACACACACTCCTGGTCGGTCCTGGACTTACTGTGTAGGGAGGGGTGGGTAAAGAGATCTTGGAGACGACCTTGAGGAGGTGGCCGTTGACCCGGTGGTTGATGTGTGAGATCTGGGTCTGCACCACCACCGCATTCTTCTCGTTCAGCTCGGTGGTTAAGGGGAACGGCCGGGGCAGTGGCACGCGCGACTCCACCTCGTACACGTCCTCGTTCTGGCTCTCCACCCAGCCATTCCCCAGCACACTAGACTTCCAGTAGTTACGAAAGGAATCCATGTTGACTCAAAGACTCCCAGATGCTCAACAAAACAGGGTTAAATCCTGCCACTGGCAAATGATAACATCCATGACGGTAGATTGCTTTGGTAGCTTAGCGCGGCTCACAGGAGGTAACATAGCAGAGCTAAGCAACAGTCTCTACAGCCCCGCAGTGGGCTAAGCCTTTAGTAAACACAGCCAGACACATGGTCTACAAGGTAGACCCAGGGCCAGTATACACTGGGAGGATCCTGTTCAGTGACATAACCAAAACTTTGAGTCACCATGCATGAATGAATGAATGAATTAATGAATACAAAACAAGTTCCTCCTGAATTAGGGCAGAGCAAACCCTGTGTCGCCTTTCTTTGGAGTTGCAAACCTGTGAGAACAATGCAAATAGGGACACGTCTGAAAGAACAACAGGCACAGACAGAAAGGACTGCGCTTTCAAAGAAAGAACTCCGAATCACGGGCAGACTCTTTCTTCCACTTGTTCACCCTCTCTCCCTCTCTCTCTCCCTCTCTCTCTCCCTCTCTCTCTCCCTCTCTCTCTCTGTGTCTAGTGCCTGAGTTCAGCACCCCCTCTGCCCCTGCGAGTCCTGCTGGAAACTCATTAACAATTCCATGCTCCCACGGCAACGCTCCGCTGAGAGAGCGCTCACGGCTTCGTTAATTACTCCACACGGGCCCCTGCCGCTACGGTGCTAAGGTGGGGGTTGGGGTTAGAGAGGAGAGCACACAGGCAGGACAACAAGCTTCCTCCTCCTCCTCTTCTTCAATCCCCCTCTTCCACTTTATTTCTTCCACTCCAGGTTCCTCTGTGGGTCTGGGAGTCTTAGAGGGGCAGTAGTAGTCCCCACAGACACCAGCTGGGGTGGGGGTGGTGGTGGAATAGTGTTGGGGATCAGGGCTCCCTCCTGTCCTCCTCCTGCTGCTCCTCCTCCTCCTCTTCTTCTGCTGCTTTACTCCACTTCTTCTCAAAAACCCTTGCTGTGTCTGTCACACAGAAATCCTTTTCTGCACTCTTCCACTTTGTGTGCCCCTGTCTGTTCTTCTCCCCACAGACACACACACTCTCACAGACACGCTCTCTCTCACACACACACACACACACTAATTCAAAGAGTGGAGTGCTAACATGGTAAGCTGTCTGTCCCCCTGTCGAGCTGAAGTCGGAGTGTGAGCCCCAGCCGTGGGAGTGCCTGTCACTTCCTGGTTTGTGGGCATGTGCAGGAGGACACAGATCAGCTGGGGGAGGAGTCGACAGGCTGAAGCCCGCGGGAGAGTAGGCAGGTACAGCTCTGCTCCACACACACACACACACACACACACACACACACACACACACACACACACCCTTTTTCTTAGGAGCTTGTCTAACTGGAATGCCCCATATTGGTAAGGATTATTTAAGCAAGTTGTTGTGACGAGCTGCAGAAAGTTATTTTTGTCTGTTTCTCTCTCAAACACACACTCAGATACACCCGCTCACAAACATGCTCACCAAATTTGCTTCATTAACTTGGCAACTCACTCCCACTCAATCTGATTTAGAAAGTTATTGTAGAAAGTAGAAAGTTATTGATCAACCAACTTTTCCCTCTCCCTTCCTCTGGAAACCCTTGAAGATCATCTATGCTGAACGGGTGCCGAGTGACAACATTCCTGAGGGCCTAATACCATCAATCCTCATTCACAGTCGGTCCTTAACTACCAAACATAAGAATGAACACTATAAATCATTAACCCCCAGCAAACCTTTGGCTGACTGCAAACCGTGGCTGATCTCAAATCAGCCACGCAACAGGCAAAAAAGTGAATTCACTCTGCCAGAAACTGATAACCTGTCAAGTAAATTTAAACGTTCTTATCACACGTTAATAGTCCAGTAAGAAAAGCTAGGTCATTTGTCCTGCAGCCCATGTAAACATACCGTAGATCTCTTGCTGATTTAACATTAAAGACAAGTGACCTTAGCATAGGTGGGGGACAGGGTATTTACCTCAGGCTGTGCTTTTGTGTGCTGAAAGCACTGTATGGAGGGAGGTGTTGTGGGATACACAGGCCCACGCCTTCCCATATCAGACATATTTCCCCAACCCACTTTTCTTTCCCTGAAACTCTCTAGAGAACGTGGTATCCAAGTTCATGCAAGGCAGCCGAGGGTATGTGACCACATGCTGAGTGTTCAGTTGTGCTTCTGCCTGTCAGAGTGATGGTGATCAATGAGGGTGTAATAAAAATGTCTGATTACATAACTCCAACTAAGTGTACAAAGCTGATGTGTAACTAACACACACACACACACACACACACACACACACAAAGGAGTGTGAGTGAGGGGGGAGGGTTAAGAGGACGCGTCCGAGGGCAGCTGTATCATCAATGACCGAACAGGACAAAGATTTATGCAAATCCGCTTGTATCTATGGGCAACCAGAGGGAATGAGCCAGGCTATTGTGTAGCCATTCCGGAACAGAGACACCATTCCACTTGCTGGTCTCCACGGGGACGGGCACTGCCCAGTGGAGAGGGGGGCATGCAGACTGGGGACCGGAGATTATGTGAACAGCATGCTGGACAGCAGAGTTCTTCCACGACTGAATTAATACTACAATACTACTACAACATAAAAGTCCAACATATAAATGGATACAATGATTATCGGTCTGAACTTGAATGGTGTAATGATGTGGCATGATTGCCAATTCCATCAAATGACGCCTGTTTCCTTGGGTGTCAACATCGCAACCTCACCGATATCAATCATACTCGATATGCCTGTTTTATCTGAATGACCTGTTAGGCAGACTTACTGTACTGTAAACCTAGCAGTCATGCCACTCTTTAAGCCTGGTTGAGAACTCAGTAGCCCCTTCCCGACTATTGGGCCAAATCCAAGCTAGAACGTGCCAAGATCATTTTACCCCTGACTTTAACTGAACTGCTGAATTCATACCAGATCACCATGCCAGATCTAGCCAGAATTCATACCAGATCACCATGGCAGATCTTGCTCCTGTCTCTCTCTCTCTGTGGCTACTGGCGTGGCGTACCTGGTTGGTGGTCTCAGAGATGGCGAGTAGCAGCTTCTCCACGGCGGCCTGCAGGCGGGTGCTGATGGTGGTCAGGTACTCCTCATTCTCCAGCGCCGCCCCGGTGGCCAGCGAGCCCTCCAGCAGCTGCTGCGACAGCTCCAGGCCCTCGTCCACCTCAGTCTCGCCTGACCACACGCTTGCTTCGTCCGCCACCGTCTCGCTACCATGGCAACTCTCTGACGACTCATCTGAAATCAATTTAGTTTGTATTTAATTCTCAAAACCACCTTATGTCTCATCGAAGCTTTACCATGGAAAAAAAAAATTCTATGGCATTTTGACAAAAGTTAAATGTAAGTGGAAAGCAAAATGGTCACATACTTTTTGATTTGTGTTAACACAGTGAAGAGAAAGCTCATCTCTAATGTGTAGCACTGCTATTAGCATCAAAGGTGAATTGTGACTGTCCTCTAGAATCAATATTGTTATACAGCTGCACGCATTATTTATTCAAACTGAACGAGTCGTTCTCTCACTGTCGTTCAATAACGCTCACTCATTCTCCCCTCTCTTTCTCTCTCTCTGCTGTGTCTGTTTGCTCTCTCTCCCTTTTTTAACTTAACCACACGTCCCTCTGGTACAGAGAGAGGTCTGTGCTCAATAACAAAGTGACTTTGTTGGATAGGACGGCACTAACGTAAACCACAAAAATAAAGTACATTCACCACTGATGACAGATCCACAACAAAGTAATCACATTTTATGCAGGGTTATTTCTTCATTCCAAACAACACACAGAACCCCCCTTCTCATGGAGACATACTGCTTCCTTAAGTAGCACAAACTTTAATCCCCGACATGTAACATACTGTACATGTGTGGGCAGAGTCAGGCAAACGCAAAAGTGAATTATGGGAATGTCAATCAGCTGGCTGCCTCTTGGCTAAGCTGGAAGGAATACGAGGCAGGAGCTGTACACCCTACACCTTTTCTGACTCACGGCATGAGAACACATATTTTATGCATACTTTAGGAGCTACCGAATGAGGTAATCATTTTAATGAGAAGTGACATTTGTTATGCTGTTGACAGGTTTTGTCAAGATGTCGTCATCATCACATATTACATGTTCAAGCTGCACTACAGTCGTGAAGCCTGATGATTATTTCATAGTACTTTTCGCATCAGTGTCAGGTCAACAGAGACAGCTAACCTCATTGGTCCCAATCAGTTCAAGCGTTCAATATCGCAGCCATTCTTCGGAGTCTGATTACCTGAGTTCTGTGGACATTTGATGCGCCTACATCTTTATATTGCATCTGATGACCAAGACTCTAGTCCTTAGACTTCCTTTAAGGGTGCTTCAAATCACAGAGCTTATGATGATGAGCAAACCCGCCATGCAAGATTTATGAGTCGCTGTGCCAGTTAGCGCTCATGCTGCTTCGTCAGCAGCATTCCAATTAAAACAATTTCTGTCATACCTCATATCTCACTCTGGAAATGAGTTCTAGGAGTCTCTGAGCTATCCGTATGGGCTAGCAGTCTCTATGGATATCCTTCATCTATTTTATCAAGGTAACAATCTTTCTATACAAATGTGTTAAATTCTAGTATAAAAGTGGCCTTAAAGTTCCATAGTTCCAAGACACTGACCCAAAGCCAAACTCTTCATCTGTGGCTTGTCTGTAATACTGACCTCCAGCGGGTCCAGTGTAGGGTTTGAAGGCCTCTGCGTGGCCCCTCTGCCAGGTGGGCCTGTGGGGCGGGTGCTGCCCCCTGCTGGTGGCCTCCAGGAGGCCCTCCACATGCCGTCCAATGGTCTCCTCAGCGGCTGCCGTGGTCTTGAGCACATCACTGAGGACCTGGCGCAGGCGCTCGTTGGCTTTTCGAAGCAGGTTCCTACGCGGGCACACACCAATAACAAGTTTTTAGATACAGCGCCATATTATTGAGATATACAAGCCCAACATTGGAAAGTCTTTATATTTATAATACCTAGGGTAAAGGATATTTTTACTCAAACGTCCAGTTCATGCTGGACAACCCATGACTTACAAGACCCGGACGCTTTTGGTCAAGAAGAGAAAATATAGGTACTCGTCCACAACTATCACAAAAACTGCAAGCCGCCATTGATGCTTAAGGGGGCAATACACAGTAACTGTGTAGGCACTATTCTGATGCCTTGTGGTTTCATTTGAATCTCATCAAAAAAAAAAAGAAAAGTGTTTTGCATGATGACTCGTGTTTTTTTTTTTTAAAGAATGGCAATCTGCCAGAGTACATACACTTATGAGCACAACTGTGTAAAGTTAATGTTAATATTAAACATACCAATATACACATTTGTAACAAACATTCTATTGGCCATTTCTGAGAGGACTAGTCATCACAGTGGCTGCCAAGGATACACAGAATACACGAGGGCTGTGAGCCGAGCCGGGTTCTCAATGGTGCATTAATGACACAGGAGGAACAATGGGCGAGTCACATAAAGCTCAGTAAGCAAATACAATGACACAAAATGTCCTCTCTAATAATTGTGCAATTCCTCAAGCCTACTATCCACTTCAATAGCATACAAGATGCATCATCTGAAATAACAGGAGAATTTTTTTAAAATGAAAACTTAAAAAAAAAAAAAGTTTTCAAGTTAAAACTATATTAATATATTTATTTTCTTGATATCGTTTCTGATATTTGAGTGTACCTCTCTGTGGTGATAACATCCGAGGATGTGTCTTGAGCTCCTGTCGAGGCCCCTCTTCCTGTTTCCTCCTTCCTCTTCCTCGCCCTCTCATCTTCCTCCTCAGCGGCCTGCTGTAGTTGGCGGACAGACAGTAGGGAAATAACAGACAAAAACCCCGTCATTGATGCCCTCGTACTCAGAACAGTCACACGCACACAAGACTCCCTTAGGTCAGGGTCGTCCTGGCTCACTGCTAATAAAAACACATTCAAATGCAGTAGGGACACTGCAGCAAACACACACATAAACACACAAACACACACACCCTCAGTCACTCTTTCACTCCTCTCCTCTCACTCAGACTCCTAGGAGTCACAAAGGGCAGAAACATTACTATCAGCTGGGCTGCTATGGCAACAAGCGCACCTGTGTTGGCAGGATGCGGCATGAGCAAGCGCCATCTCTTGGCCAACAGCAGAAGTGCAGGTTAAAACACAGCCAAAGGAGGATGGCAGCCTCCCCCTCTAGGGACTGTTTTTAAATATGCATGCCAATCACAAGCTGGCTGACAGGAGCGAAGCTCAAGTAGGACACAGTGAAAGTGAACTACTATGGACCCTTTCAAGAGAGTTCCATTATCAGCATCATAGTTGGCCCCACAAGACTTCCTTTTTAACATTCCATATGTTATCTTAATGCAGAGGAAGTATATTGGGGCCCAAATAGAACGTTCAAGCATTGTTTTTGTTTTTATTGTTGAAAGGGTCTATAAAAACAACACACAGCAACACCACCGGAGCTTGCTGAGAGCAGTGTCAGAGAGCAGAGGAGGAGAACATGCATGGGGAGCTCAGGGAGGAGGTAGGTGGGACCTTGTACGTATGTAAGGGCTGAGCTACACCAGGCACGTAACTGAAGCGTACCATTCGCATTGCGTCTGTTGCAACAATTCGCTTCCACTATAATCAATGGAAGTAGCTACACCAGACGTGATAGCGGCGCGTACGTTCCAAAAATATAGACCATTCATCTAAAATGGATTTTATACGTTACGAACGCTTCAGTTACGCGCCTGGTGTAGCTTCGCTGTAAGTAAGTAAATTTAATTTATAAAGCACATTTAAACACAGCATAAACTGACCAAAGTGCTGTACAGTGGATAACTAAAGATAAAGACTAAGACAAATAATAAAAACACACTGGACCAATAGTCATAAAAACATAAATAAAAAGAAACCTTCAATATCAGGGCAGACAACACAATAGGATGAGCAGGAATACAGGGTTAGGGAACAAGGAAGGGCAGGGAGTAAAGGTGGGTTTTTAGCCTGAATTTGAAGGCAGAAATGGAGTGCGTGGGAGTCCACACTCCACAGCCACTCTTACCTGCTCGGTCTGTGTTGAGGTGCTCTGGACGTTGCGATCCTGCTTCTGCTGCGTTTGTCTCTCTCTTCTCATGGTCTGTCCATCATCTGCTTCTCTCATTTGCGCCTCCTTCGGATCACATCAAAGCAAATTATCAAGGTTTGTTGTTCCTGTATCCACATATATAGGTGGTACCGTAATTTCCCAACTAATAGCAGCGGTTTATACATTTTGCAAAATTATTTCAGCTATGAGGTTAATATGGTATTAATATGTTTTTTTTAACTTGCATTAAAACACTGTCCTGCGGTTTATACACAATGCGGCTAATACACAGGAACAGGTAGTACTGTTTTGGTAAAATCTGCAACAATCCAACTCCATCCTGCAGTTATTCTAGCTCTAGGACACGGACACTGAAGTGATATAGCATAATTGCTAAACCTACATGCTTGTTTTCATGCCCTTACACCACTACATTGCAGTAGGCTACACGTGTGCTCTGCTGCTATTATGATGGCTCTTGGGAGCCGTGTCAGGCTAGAGTCCTCAGCTGTGCCACCACAGCTGTATGATCCTTTAACTGGCAGCTCAGCTGCGCTTGCTTTAGCTGTTATCACATAGCTGTCCCTGTAGCTACCGGTGTCGTCACCAGATCCTGTGGGCCTCCTACTCTAGCCATACCTGCACACTCAAAAAAAGCTGCATGCTAATCAGGATGGATGAATGCTTGCAGTCCCTGCCTGCTTTGCTGCTTTAGGCTAAACTGTGCTAGTTCTGCTTGCGTGCGTCCTAGCTATGTGTTGTGCCGCGGCCCGGGCCTGTGAGAGAGCTAGTGGCCTTGATGTGATGTGATGTGAGGTGAGGTGAGCCTGTGTGGTGGCGGGTACCTGCTCTAGCTGGGCGTGTAGTGTGTGGAGCTGGGCGCTGAGCTGGAGCTGCTGGTCCCTCTGCTCCTCCAGCTGGTGTGCGTGGGCGGCGCGGAGCTCCTCCAGCTCCCTGCTGTGCTCCTGCTCCTGCTGACCCAGCGCCCGCTGCAGCTCCTCCAGCAGCGACTCCGACCCAGCGGCCATCTCAGCCTCACACACACACACACACACACACACACACACAACACACCGCACACACACAGACACACACAGACACACACAGACACACACAGACACACACAGTACATCATTTAGACAGCCTCTGAGGATCTACATCTTCTACATCTTCTGACATGATCTTGTGTAGGTAAAACATATCATTTACATTTATATAGTCTTAGATCTATAGCATATTATGATTTTCGGGACCCAACATTAACAATAAATACCATTCACAGTTACTGGTGCATCATTCACAACAGCCACTTTTGGAAGTTAACAAGGTCACAAGAGAAGACATTAAAGTAGAAGTGATTACTACTTGTTTTACTTACATGATTAGCTCTCAGAGCAATTTCAGTTATTAAATTCCCTGTGAACTAACTACACCAAAACATCTTATTAGTAGAAGACCGATGAAGTAACTAAACACATTCAATTAAATGACATTAAACTGCACTGAGAGTGTGGTTTCTCGTTCCTTGTGTGGAAGCTAATGCAGCACACACAGCACCTCGGATATTGCTCATGTGTGCAATCCATTAGCATTGGCAGCACCAACAGACACCAACAAGCTATGTGATCTGTGATCTCCTTCAGGCTGTAGTCCTTTGCACATCCTAAATATAATCTTGAATATAAGATCTTCAGGCAAGCCGTGCTTATGAAAAAGACTAGCTTGTCTACATCATTCACTGAACATGAAATCAGCGTGTGAAATCATTACCTGGCAAAAAAGACGGAGGCACGTCCCCTGCATGCGAGTGATATTTTATTTTGAGTCAGGGGCCTCAAGTGAAATGGAATTAATAAAGGCCTCGCTGTGGATAAGGCCTCCACTTTGAGCCTAAATTAGAAGCACACCGCTGTGTCGTGTGGGAATATGAAATCCTCCTGTCGTATTGCATCGCCACGGAGACGGCTCGGCAGCCCAGTTGGGCACTCATGCGCTAAATGTCCTGTGAAAAGACCGGCCGGCCGCGCACCACACACTATAGTACAGGCTTCATCGGTCGCTTCATCGGTCACTCCATCTCCCCCCCTCGCTCTCTTGCCCACTCTCTCTTTCTTGCCTCCTCTCTCTCTCTTATTCTCTCTCTTGCACTTTTTGTCTCTCAGGATGGGTGCTTACTGACTGCACTTCCTCATAAGACACACACTCTATCTTCACTCTCACACACACAGACGCGCACGCACACACACACACACATAGAGTGAGAGCCACGGATAAAGTGCACATGCACACCCCTACATGCGATTAAGTCCATTGTAGGTTTGGCAGCGTTATCTAAAAGAATAATTCACACTTGAGTTCACTTCTGCTGTCATAAACTCCTGCAGCCGCCTCCTTCCATCACGGCTGTCAACTGTGGCCTTTTGAGGCTCCTCAGGGTGGTTTTTCTTCCCCTCAGAGGGCTGCTTCTCCTGCTGAGCGGCGCTCTTTTAGAGAGAGGCTCCGAGCGCTTGGCACCACGCAGACCACATGAGGCGCAGGCAGACAGGCACAACAGAGCAGAACAGAGCAGAACAGAGCTCACCTTTGTGTGAGGCTCGGCGTGGGCTCGCGCCGTCGGGCCCCATGCCACCGCCTCGTCCGCCAGGCTTGTCCGCATCCGGGCCGAGTCTGGCCCGCATACGGCGGCGTCGGCGTCTGCCCGCTCCTCAGCTGCCCTCAGCTGCCGCCTGAGCTCCTGCAGCTCCAATTCCAGACGCTGCACCTCCTCCCAGTGTCTCCTCCGCATCTCCTGGAGCTGCTCCTCAACGGGGAGCCCCATTCCATCCACCACCTCCTCCCCATCTTCGTCCTGCTCCCCCTCTGGCGGCTGGGTCTGCATGGCGGAGGAGGTCTCCCGTGCCTGCTTGGCCAGACGAGCCAGCTCTGTTTGTTGGGCAAACTCCACTGACATCTGCACTATGACCTGAGAAAGGGGGAGAAAGAGAGACAGAGTGAGAGAGAGTGAGAGAGAGAGAGAGAGAGAGAGAGAGAGAGAGAGAGACAGAAAGAAAGAAAGAAAGAAAGAAAGAAAGAAAGAAAGAAAGAAAGAAAGAGAGAGAGAGAGAGAGGAAAGGATGAGAGAGAGGGGGTGAGAAAGAAGGACAGACTAATTAACAACTGGGTCATACTGCAATAATGAATAACAAAACAAGACTGACATCTGGCTTCCACACTGAAAATGCCAGGAGGTACACAACACATCAGAAGACCACAACAGTCCAGGGGACAAAGTCACTCTCAGGGACCAAAAATAGACTCATTCCATAAAAGGTTACCACAACATAACTTGATCCTCTCTGTAACTGTCAAGCATCTAACATACAAAACACCCTGGTCATAACACCTGACCACTGGTCATAATTATGATCATATATTTACAATACTAATAACATATTTAATAGGCATATTTGGCATATTTTACTGATAGAACTAGCAAAACTTTAATGCATCTTAGAGTGGTTTTTAAAAAGAAGCTCTGATTCTCAAATGTGAGGATACCCAAATTCTCCCCTCCTCTCCTCATGCCCCTCTCTTTTCTTTCCTTGTAAATTAATTCCTCCTTTCCCTCTAATCAGCTCCTTTCCTGAGTCATATTTTAACCTCCCCCCTTCTCTTCCCCTATTCTCCCGCTCTGTACCTTGGCGATCTCCTCCTCCACCCTCTCCACTGAGTGGGTCAGCTGCTCTCCCCGTCTCTTGCTTGACCGCTGCTCGCCGTTGACCGTTACGCGCCCCTCCTCCTCCTCTTCCTGCTCCTCCTCCCTCCTCCTCTCCTTGCCTCTCCCTCCGTAGGCGCTCCAGCTCGGCGCGGTGTTGCTCCTTGAGGGCGGTCACCTCCTGGAGGTACTTGTGGTAGAGAGCCTGCCGGAGCGACTGCAGCTGCCGCGACAGTCCCGCCGCGGCAGACGACGCCGACGACGCCGACGACCTCACCGACGGACCCTGGAGCTCTGCCTCCGCCTCCACGTCCTCCTCCCACTACGCGAGCGAGTGAGAAGAGAAACGGACCGAGAGAAGGGGAGAGGGAGAGAGAGAAGAAGGATGAGAAAGGAAAACAACAGGAGGAGCGGTTGTGAAGACAGTGTGAAGTCCCATTTAGGGCTCAGCAGAAAGAGCTCCATTTAGTCTGGAAAACAGAAAAAGGCTTCAGTGATCTGCCGCCGACTTGGCTGACTCCTCTGCTCTCCATGCCTCCCATAGAACAGCAGGCTGTGTGTGTGTGAGTGTGTGTGTGTGTGTGTGTGTGTGTGTGTGTGTGTGTGTGTGTGTGTGCGCGTGTATGTGCCTTCGGTACCTCGAAGGCTGATAGATAAATGAACCGCTGCTGACACAAGACTTGTATAGAGCATAAAAGGCAGTCACATTTAGTAGTGGTATTGCTGTTTTGGTTTCTAGAACATTCTAACTCTTGATATTTTTTTCCTGTAAATGTTCAGCATATAAATTGATCTTTCGGCAGCCTGAAAGCTTCACGCTGGTTTGTTTCACCATTCGTCTGCCTCTTTAAAAGGTCTTTGCTTTTCCTCACATCTCGCACTCCATCCGCCTCATATTTTTCAAGTGACCTGTTTTCACAGACGCTGTTTACCTCTCCATGTCTCTCCCCCACTCTGGCTGTGACTTCACTTCATCTCTGCTGATGTCGCCATCAAGCACATCTCTCCTCCTCACAAATTCTATTCCTCCTCTCCTCTCTTCCTCTGCTTTCCAAAAGTGTCCCCCTCTCTCACTGATCGTTTTGGTCCTCTCGTCTCTTCTCATTCACCGCCAAATGCTCTTGTGCCTCGCTGCCAAGCGAGCGAACGAGTGAGTGAACACGCAGCGAGAGAGAGAGAGAGAGAGTGAGTGATGGCTGGAGGAGGAGGGGGGGGGGGAATAATTAAATAATAAAAAAAAATGGGCTTGTTCACTTGAGCGTAGAGCGCGGGCCTTTCATTGTGCCTGAAGAGCGTGTCTTTTGCTCTACTATTCTGCCCTGCTGCTGATGTCCGTGCTACGGCTAATAATACAACTACTACTACTGCTATCACTACTGCTGCTGCTGCTGCTGCTGCTGTTGCTGTTACATCCAGGCTTACATAACAGCCCCACTTCAGCTTCCTCTGTCAGTAGAGCAAAGCGGAGTTCAGTCTGGGTTTGGAGTACTGTGTGCTGTGCTGTGCTGTGGTGTGGTGTGGCGTGGCGTGGCATGGCGTGGCGTACCGACCCAAAGATCTGGGGCACTTTTTGGCCATGGGCACGGTTCAGCTGCTTGTGCTGACGACACAGTGAGTCACTTGATTTAAATGAGTGTTTTGTCTCTCTCTCCCTCCGTCATCCACTCTTTCTCTCTATTTATCTGTCACTTAAGAGCCGGGGACACATGTGGATGGAGAGACAGGGGAGGAGGGGGAGGAGAGAGAGAGAGAGAGAGAGAGAGAGAGAGAGAGAGAGAGAGAGAGAGAGAGAGAGAGAGAGAGAGAGAGAGAGAGAGAGAGAGAGAGAGAGAGAGAGACAGCACAGCACCAATAACATAGTAGGTGCAGGTGAAATCAGCCAGGCAGATTGCTTTCAGCCGCTTTGACATGGCTAGCATTGTAATTTTAGGCAGGGGACGTGATTTTCTGGATGATGCCTATCAACCGCTTTATATAATCTTGGAAAAACCAATTGCAGTGCATTAACACCAATTAAGCTTTCTCTATCGAGCAAACAAATGTCATTCCCTTTATTTGAAGAACAAGTTAAAGAGTTAAAAAAAATGTCAGTGTAATACTTTTATGACATGAACTTTAAAATAAATAAAGTTATACTGATAAATTATGCAAGTGTTTTGCAATGTTTATGAATTGTTCAGGGAATATATGCCATATTGTGCTGCTTTTGGTCTTGTGCATTCGAATATTTGAGAATCACTGACCTTAAACTCTTCGACTTCCTCTTCCTTCTGCATGGGATGCTCCGACATGCTTGGTATGCTGAAAGACAAGACAGTTATTGACAACTTGATCATTCCACCCTCAATGGTCAATAGCCCAGTCCCTTTACAATCAGCGCAAAAATGTGAGAAATCAATCGCACAGACTCACAACTGTTCATATACATCATGCATGGATAGTGTATCAGCACATCATATCATCATACACATATATATATATATAAATATATATATATATATATATATACACACACACATCCTACACACACACACACACACACACATATATATATATATATATATATATATATATATATATATATATATATATATATATATATATATATATATATATACATATATACACACACACACACACACACACACACACACACACACACATAAACAGAAAATCGAAATATAAACATGCCATGTGGGGCATGGAATGGTGGGCGCAAATTCCATGCCAAGCCGTTTCCTAATCAAGTATATTCATATGTGCCTCATCATTATGATGTACTAATTACTATCTAATGCCTGCTATTACTAATCACTGTTTCACTCTAATTGCTGTTTTTGTTTGCCATGTGCCATCAAATCTGAAATGAGCTCTTATCAAATTAAAGCATTAGTATTTTCAGAGAAATTAAATCAACAAAAACTGATTTTTAGTCATAAAGGAGTAACTTAATTAATTTAAAACCTATTAGTGTTTACAGGGCACACATTATTTACCAGTCAAATGACTTTGCATGCAAATAGCAATACTTAACAGGTTACAGACAGGTATGCAAAAAGGCTAATTTAGATATTAAATAATTTGAATACAAATTGAAGTAACACAGACAGAGAAGTCACATTGCCACAGGGTTGAATACTGCAATAAACCCTGCTTTGCCTGAAGCTGTGATACCTTTATCATCATAGCAGTAATTATACTATGCCTATTTCCTCTGTTGCTGCTGCTACTGTTACTAATACTTTCACCACCAACAACAACAATTACCCTTTGTTTACACCAACATTTTTAATGAGATGAAAAGACTAATCTAGAGACCCTTTCAAGAGAGTTCCATTATCAGCATCATAGTTGGCCCCACAAGACTTCCTTTTTTTAACATTCCATATGTTATCTTAATGCAGAGAAAGTAGATTGGGACCCAAATAGAACATTCAAGCATTGTTTTTGTTTTTATTGTTGGAAGGGTCTATATTTCCCAGACATCATTCCAACCAAAAACCTACTGTAGTCTGGCTAGACAACCTCAGTCACCAATAGATGGCACCATATCCACAGTCCATCCAGTACAATAACCCAAAATGTCTGGAATTATCTGGAGCTCTGAGAATAAGCTACATCTTGAGCTCCTGACATAATCACTAATCCAAAGCGTGACATTTACAGCTTCCTCCCTGCCCCCTCACAAAGGTGAATCTCCCCTGATAAGACCGAGACAAGATAAAATCCTGAGTTTAAGATTACAACATTGATTGCTGATGACATTAGGAAAAATCCATTTGCAATGGTCCACTTCAGATCTGAGAACAAACAAATGAATTCAAAACAATAACAAATAAATAAGTACATAAGGACACAATTATATGTTCAAGACTAGAGTGCCGATGGTTTCCCATAGGCTGTGCCGTTATAGCAGGATGTGCTGTGTCATTAACCCACTGACATACTGAGAGCGAGAGCTTTTATCAGGTTTAAATATTTTAAAATGCACAGCCCTGCCTCGCCTCGCCAGGCCCTGGACTCACATCGCCTCCGATAATGAGCTCTGAGCACACACCTGTCAGGGAACAGAGCTGAGGGACAGGTGCAGAGCGATAAATAGCTTCCCCGGCCGACACATGGGAGGGTTTAATCGGTCTGGGGTTTTGTTACAATTAGGGAGAAGAACATGCTGGACAAAAAAAAATGAGAGCCAAGTTTACATGGGGTTTGGAGCTCTGACATGTGGAAGATACACATCTAGAACTGAGGTTGATCTACAACACTGTGACACTCTGCTATTTCTGTTGTAAACCTACTGTGTGCAAAAGTGTGAGAGTCCTGATGAGCTTTCAACCACTATGAACCCAATTTGGGTTGGCTCTCTAGCCATCAAGTTTCAATACCCACAATGCCCCATTACCCCAGTACTTCTGGTACTAGGAGGACTGAGCAAGGGAACAATCGAACAATCGAACCTTTAACGGTCACCCATTTCATCACCCATACACTTTCACTTTCAAATTGAATGCAGTAATGGTAATGAGGTGGATGAATAATGTCTTTGTCATCATGTTTTTTTTGTTATGTTTGTTTGTTATGTTATGTCTTGTCAATGTATATGTCACCATTATGTGTACCTTTTAATTTATAGTGAATGACTGCTGTATGACTGCTGGCTGTCTCTATGTTAGTCCTATATCACCTGCCCAGGGACTGCAGATAAAATGTAGTTATTTTTACAAATTCTGCCATATTTACATGGTGTTTTAATACAACAACGTTAATAAATACGCATGATCCCTATCAAATAAACCAATAAAGTGATTTTAAAAAAATAATAAAATAGATGAACTTTTAGGCAGGCAAGCCACAGCATGTCCCCAAACTCACACCAGCCCCTGACACTGTGTCCAGTGAGGCCACATGGACCGCGGCGGCCCGAGACATTTCCCCCGGGAGTGTGATCGGGTCACACGTCCCTGAGAGAGGGGCTGGCCAGAGACGGGGCTACTCCAGCTCTCTCCGTCAGCAGGGCAACAGAGCAGTGGCAGCAGCCACACGGGCGACAGCCTGCATGAATGTTTCAGGAGCTCGTGCCTGAGGGAACAAGAGTACCCCTCCCCAAAAAAAAAAAAAGAAATTCCTCCTCATCTAGAATTTACAATCAAGCTATTGTGTGTCTATTCAAAGAGCACACATCATTCATTAACTTATCTGTATGATTTAACATGATTTAATATGGAGTGTATCTCCAGAGGGTCAGTTTCAGAACTGATCGGCTTGACCAATCAATTCACTTAATGGAACACATACCATTTCTTTGATGTCCTTACAGCTGTAACAAACTAGACTATGCCAGAAAGAGCACAGCTTGAGTGTACTGGGTGGACATAAGAAGAAAAGCCAACTTTGTAACCTGGTGAATATCAGCAAACAGCTGAAAAACAGTAAACATTACAGCTGACCTTTTGTCTCTTATTACCACAGCCCTTAAAAGTAACAGCAAACGTATTGTCTCAGGGCTGAGAAGAGCCCAAAGACATTTCAATTAATTTCACTCTTGGCCATTAGAATGTCATGGGTATGTTGCAATACAAGCCTGTGCTGCACACAGATCATATATGTCATATATTCAGGGTTCCTACACATTTTCCATTTCAAAATTCCATACTTTTCCATACTCAAATTTCCAAAATTCTAGTTAGTTAGATTTTTCTGACCATATTCTCGACATTGCAGCCACTTCTGGTTTGGGATAACTCGGTGAAAACAAAGGTATGGACAACTGAAGTGAATTAAAAAATGACACTTAATATTCGTCCATTTAGCTTGGTCATTTTTAGTTGTATCTTAGTTGTATCATAGTTGTATCTTGACGATGGGGACTGACAGTTAAGCTACACAACAGTAGGAATGGTTCATTATGACCGGAGTGAAGTGATTAGTACTGCAAATGCAATAGTCTGGAAACACAAATATTTCTCCAAACCCTTGTTTCTTTTTTCCATACTTATCCAGACCTGGAAATTACTAATATCAAATTCTATACTTTTCCAGGTTTTCCATACTGCGTAGGAACCCTGTATATTATAACAACCTCTTTGTTAAGGTCAACTGCTGGAACTGTTGGCACTCTAAGCAGCTGTTCTGTCCCATAAAATAAACACAAATCAGTTCTTCCAGAACTGGGGAGTAAAAAGTTGTCTGATATCTCAGCCAGCTCAGATCCAAGCTTGCGACATCTCAAGTTAGTGCAAAAGAAATGTATCTGAACTACCCTGGTCCTCAAAACACTTTGGATTCCACCCTTGTCCAAATTCCTGAGGCTTTGCTTTAGGGCACCTGGTTTAAATCACCCACATCATGTAATAGACTACTGCAATACATGGAACACTCTCTGGTCCAAACACACATTGATCACCCAGGAAGTTGACCACACACTGCATCCACTGCACAGACAGCTAGAGGACCGCGAGCAGCAGTGTGCTGTACTGAATGTGTATTTGGATTAGAACCGTAAACTGGCCCCTTATGGAGGGTCAGATGTGTACCTGAACTGGGCGTCAGTGCCGGTGAGCTCCTGGAGCCTGTTCTGCAGCAGGATGACCTCGGTGGCGTAGCGCTCCTGCGTCTCCTTGGCCTTCTGCTGATAGTAGGCGCGCAGGCGCTCCACCTCCTCCAGGTGGCGCTGCTCTAGCTGGGCCTGACGCTCCTGGAACTCCGCCCGCAGGCGATCGGAGGTGTCGGCCTGCGCCGTCGGTACCTGCCCTCGCCCATGGACATCTACAGATAACGCAGAATATGGCATCACTCATGAGGAGAGGCCCAGATGTGGGTACTATTACTGTGCGGCACATGCAGAGGACACACACACACATACATACAACAAGGCAAATGATCTATGGAGACTAGTATTGTAGATGTGTGAAAAAAATTAAATGACTGGAGTTCTTGCTTAAATACACTGACAAACACTTACAGGTTCACTTAATTGTAATGCAAAAGTGATAAATTAATTAATTAAAAAAGTAGTAATAAACAATAGGAACACAGTTGCACTAACATAAACTGTGTTGTTTCAGGTGTGATTGGGCATAAGTTTTCATTAAATGACTACAGTTATTTGATCACTGCTAAGGACAGAAAAATAATCAGCTTATAACAGAGAAACTAGTGTTTGTAGTGGTGAGGCTGGACCTTAATATGCATCATAAGTGCTTCAGGTGATTGCAAATACCAAGCCCTCCAAATGACGCACTGCGCCAGAGAGAGACAGAGGGGGAGGAAAATAGAAGCAGCAATTCTGCTTTGAAGCAAGTGGATTTCTTGAGTGTTTGGATGGGAAGAGATGTTAGAGTGTGTGAATATGTGTGTGTGTGAGATCCATATTAAACAGCGTCTCAATCCCACAGACAGACGAAAATAAAGACAGGCATGACGGCATTACCGTGGCGACCATCAGAGGCCTGGGTCAGGGAGGGAGTGCAGATCCGTGTCCGCAGGTCAGAGATCTCCGCCTCACTGGTCCTCCTCAGCTCCTCATTGGCCAGTTGCAATGACGCCACCTGCAGGTCAAACGTGGGATGTGTGACTAGGTGGACACGTGCACTAATGACTGCATACTGTATGCATTAGTCAATTCGTGTCTCAACAGATGTGTGTGGGTGTGCGTGGCCTAATGGATGTGACGACAGGTGAGTATGTGTCATCACATTCTCTGCACGCTCATTCTCACCACCACACACACACACTCCTGGACATGACTAAGCTTCCGCTACTCATGCTAAACTAATCATCCTCAGAGGGCTTTGACACGTTGAAGGAGTGACACACATGCTCTCCTCTTCACCGTTCTCTGTCATTCAGTCTCTGTCCCTGGATTCTATTACTGGCCCTTCCATTCTCCTCATCTCCCAGGCTGAGAGGGCAGGTGGCTGTAGAAACTCGACTCAGGCTTGCGGACCCGTTGCCATCACCCTCTCTCCATCCCACAAAGAAAACTGACTCTACAGGGCAGAGGTGTCGGGTCCCGCCGATTCAGAGTTACTGGCCTCTACGATCAATACCCATTTTCCTCTCCGTGTCTATCTCTCCATCTCCTTTGTTATCTCTCTCTCTCTCTCTCTCTCTCTCTCTCTCTCTCTCTCTCTCTCTCTCTCTCTCTCTCTCTCTCTTTCTCTCTCTCTCTCTCTCTCTCATCACAGAAACATTTTTCCCATTCATCAGACATCAGTAATTCAAGTCTGCGAAGACGACTGAAATGCTACCTTGTCCCCATCAGCCTTCAGTGAGGCCTGTAGATCCTGGAGGCGACTGTATTCCTGTGTGATGCCTTCCCTTAGCTGGTACAGGCTGTTGCACAGATCTACACGCAAGCAAATAAACAAACAAACATACATGAGTCACCTGTAAGAAACCATTTTTTCATGTACACGCCAAATTATTACGACTCAGAACAGAAACAACTAGTTCTTGAAACCAGAAAGCATACATCGTCATAGTAAAAAAACATACCTTCAGCCTCCTGTAACAGTGACCCTGGGTCTGTACGTTTGGTTGTTGGAGCAGTTACCCTCTTCCACTCATCTTCTTCAGATGGTAGAGAGAGCACCAACTCTTCACCGAGTAGAGTAACAAATGACTGGGAACACACAAAAATCAGGACTTAGCAACTAAATGAAATATTTTCAGGCATTAAAACAGTCACTGTGAATGAAAAAATAATAATACCGGTATGCACTGTACACTGCCAATGATCCAGCAATATTGCTTACCTGTATGACCTGTTTGCATTCATCTGAAATGGCTTGAATTACATTCTGGTATTTTGTAGATCTGGTTTCCTCTTCGTGTTCTACAGTGATCACATCACAAAATCATCACTGCTACAGATCATATTTAGGACCATATTCCTACATCACCTTATTCATTTCTACAAAATCAAGGAGTCCTCAACTACTTATTGGCATATTGGAAAAGAACTCATGCCAGTTCAGTAATTTGGTGTGTGCTACTGTATGTATGGTTGTATGGTTGTGTGTGTGTGTGTGTGTGTGCTACTGTGTGTATGGTTGTGTGTGTGTGTGTGTGTGTGTGTGTGTGTGTGGTTGTGTGTGTGTGTGTGTGTGTATGGTTGTGTGTGTGTGTGTATGGTTGTGTGTGTGTGTGTATGGTTGTGTGTGTGTGTGTGTATGGTTGTGTGTGTGTGTATGTTTGTGTGTGTGTATGGTTGTGTGTGTGTGTGTGTGTATGTGTGTGTGTGTGTGTTTGATGTGCCCACTGCCCAGCTCTCCATCTCTCTCTGAACCACACTGACCTTTCTGCTGCCATTTCGAGGCCTGCTGCTCTCCCCCCCATGACTATATAGACACAAGGGTTCCTGCTCTGCACTCCACACATGGCTCTCTTCCCCTCTCTCTTTCTAGTTCTCTCTCTCTCTCTCTCCTCTGCCTTTTTATCTGTCCACTGTTCCATCTACCAGCCTCCCAGACTACACAGTTCCATTAGTGTAGCTGCAGCTCCTGCTACAGATGGTGTAAAAAAGCTAGCCGACTATCTCTTGCTCGCTCACCTGTATTCTCTCACTCTGTATTCTCTCACTCTGTATTCTCTCACTCTGTATTCTCTCACTCTGTATTCTCTCACTCTGTATTCTCTCACTCTGTATTCTGTATTCTCTCACTCTGTACTCTCTCTCTCTCTCTCTCTCCAGGCTCACCTCTCTCTGGCGGCTGCAGGCGCTGCAGCTCCTGCTCCAGACTGTGTAGGCGCTGCTGCGTCTGCTGCGTCTGCTCCTGCAGGCTCTCCCTCTGCAGCTCCAGCTGTGCCGCATGGATCTGAGACAGGCTGATGTGCTGGGCCTGCAGCTGCAACAAACACTCCGCCTGCAGAGGAGAGAGAGAGAGAGAGAGAGGGAGGGAGAGAGAGAGAGAGAAGGAGAGGGGAGGGAGAGAGAGAGAGAGGGGAGGGGAGGGAGAGAGAGAATGAAAGAGAGAAGGGAGAGATAAAGGAAGAGTGAGGGCGGATGAAGAGGAAACAGAGGGGGGAAAGGATAGGGGGGAAGGTTGAGTTGGCCCATGAGAGAGAGAGAGAGAGAGAGAGAGAGAGAGAGAGAGAGAGAGAGAGAGAGAGAGAGAGAAGAAAGGCCAATCCAATGAGAATGAGAGAGACAGAGTATGAAGACAGACAAAGACAGACATGGGAGGAAAAAGGGAGACCGAAATAAAGTGGGTGAAGAGGGAGGAGACAAAGAGAGGAAGGATAAGAGGATGATAAAGAGAAAGGAAAAAGAGGGTTAAAGAGGAAGAGAGGGGGGGGGTTAGAGGAGCACCTGC
>NC_063208.1:13088878-13186378 GCF_017589495.1 Alosa alosa
AGTAAGCTCCTGTGTATTCATCCACAAAGCTTTGTGAAGCCTCTCTCTCTGTCCTTCTTCCTGCTGTACTTTCTCCTGCTTTCATCAAGCTTTCTATGCCCCACAGAAGCCACATATTCCTTGTTTTTGTTAGATATCATGTTTTCACTTTCATGTCTTGCTTTTATTACTGAAAATGATTTTGCAATTGTGTGTGTGTGTGTGTGTGTGTTTGTGTGTGTGTGTTTTCTCCTATGTGGTAGGTGGATTTCTATGGAGCTTTCAGGGAGATTCTCATTAAAAACATCAAGGGCAGCAAACAGGGTCTTGCATCTTCTCCTTCCCTTTCGGTGTCGGCCGCTGTGGCAGGTAGCTCACACATTTAGCACCCAGACAAAATAAGATGCTTTGAAGCGATACTTAAAATTCAAAAACATACGTCTGCAGGCAAACACACAAATCATTTTGTGCACAAACACTCAGAAAGCTCTTCTTTCCCCATACACACCTCATGTCTGAATTGAGAAGCTAAATTCATGCATTCACAACTGCAGACCTAAAATTTGTCTGTGTTTCAAGTTTAGATGCTAATATCCATGAGAGAACACCTATAGACATAAACATCTTTGTAGGTGTTTGAGTATCGTGACCACACACACTTGATTACACCTACTTGAGGTTCCTAATCACAAACGGAGTCTGCGTCACACACTCATTTGACTGAGTCACAAACTCATTTGACATCATCCTAACATTGTAGTCATTGATGTTGTGGCCAATGGCCAATCACACACAGGGGACATTCTCTCTCAAACAAAAATATCCCATTTCACATTTCCGCTCCTGGAAAAATCAAACTCCAGAGCAAACTGTGCCCCAGGAGAACAGACAGATAGTGCCCCCTAGTGGTCACACCACATCATTCATCTATTGGGTGACCGCTTCACTAGGAATCTTCTGATACAAACCACACAAAAGGTAGAATTGGCGTTTTCCCTCAAACAAAATATACATTGACAGGAAATGTGTGTGAATGTGTGCCCCAGGACAATCAGCAGTCTCAGGACAAGCAGGCCCAAAGTGCATCAACCTTTGAGGGAGCTGAATTATATGGGACTACATCTACTGTTTGTTTACAATTTTACGTGTAGTTTAAATGTTTATGCACTGACCCAATGGGCGTCAGTGAGCGTACCTGCAATGGTATGGGCATATAGCCTGCTGCCAAAGGTAAACACATGAAGTTCGTAGAGCTTGGCAATCTTCTCCAGGAAGTCCTTGCAGTGCGGCCGCAAGCGGGTATGGAGCATGGGCTCACCGCGACCCAGCTGAAAGTGGAAGATTCCCTGCAGGAGAGAGATGTCAATGTAAATCTTAATGAATGATTTACAGAGCAGAGTAGGACTGTGACAACTGACCAAGTTAACCAACTAAAATAGTCTACAAAAAATAATTTCCAAATAGTTGATTTAATAGTAATAGTTGATTCTTTACAAGTATTTCATTGCATGCATTAACTAACTCATTAGATAGGAATAACGTTATTTCAAGATCTATGGAATTGTCATTTTGCTGTAATGAGACAAAATCTGTCTAAAATTGACAGGGGTAACCTCAAAGGAAATTGGAGAAAAGAGAGAGAACGACAAAAGAGGCTACGGCTAAGTAACTTAAAGATTGTATCAGCGATTGGGGGGTAACATCACTTCTGTTGATGTTCGAACAAAACAAGAGAGCTAGCTCCCCCTCCCTCCCGTGCAATTGAAACTCTCCTAAACACGCATCTCGTCGGTTATTGGTTGGAAAACTTTATTTTGCCTTTGAGTGGTTGCCAACACTTTGGTAGCAATTGGTAGCAATTGTTTTTGTGTACAGATCTCGGAGCCTAGGCTGCCTAAAGAGACGCGGTATTTTGACGGCCTGCTTATTGGGTAGGCAGCTAGCGGATCGTTAGGAAAGATTAGATGAATGTGATAATTTATGTTTGGGCCTCTTTTGGGCCTGAAATCGGTGATACAACCTTTAAGCTCGACATGCTTTCCACTGTGATGTATAGATTGGATGGCTTATTATAAGCCATCCAATCTATACATCCACAGCGGAAAGCATGTCGAGCTGTGCACTGATGTGCCTTCTATTTCATGCCTACACAAGTGAAGCTGTTGACTCCTAGCTATTGGCCTCTAGGCCATGCCACAAATAAAGCAACAACAAAACCTAAAATCTAAATTTAAATCTAAAATTATCTATCTATCTATCTATCTATATCCATCTATCTATCTATTCCAAATGTAGGAAATGACATCACACTGAATCTTGAAAAGTATGAATAGGAACGACAAATTAAAAATATAAGCAGGGCTGTTCATATGTGTATGGTTTCATGCAGCAACTCATGCATGGTTTATTTGAAGCTTATGGTCTTTTGTTTACCTTCCACTGCCACCTGTATTTCATGGGCAATGCTGGTTTGAAGAAGCAATCGTGTATGTGCGTGTGTGTGTGTACCTTATTGGACAGGCGTCGGCAGTGCTGTTCGGTGGTGTGGATGAGCGTCTGGTCCAGGTCCACCATCAACACCAGCTTCCTGTTCCGATGCAGCCGCTGCTGGTCCTCCCGGCCCAAGAGCTCTGCTTGCTGCTCACAGACAGACACACACACACACACACAGGGGAGCATGGTCACTCTCTCATGGTCCCACAAACACAGTAAGGCATCAGCATAATTAGACCAGAGTAGTATAGTTTCACATACAGTGAAACATGGGGAACAATGGTCGCTCACACAGAATGAGAGAGAATTGAAGTAGGCTTATCAAACAAGACAGTTCATGGTTCCCAACTATTTTCACTGACATTTCAAAACTTCACCAGCACTTTTTAAGTACCCTTAATAGAATGCCTTTCACAACTTAAAAGTACACATAATTGCACACTTTACCCAATAGGTTGATACTAATTATTTGAAGAAAACATTTTCCAATCCTTTTTTTTAACAGAGTGGTCAGGCTATGTCAAATCAAGTGGACACATATCACACTACAGAAATGCACATCATGAAACACTATAGAAGAGTACAAAAAACAATTTTGTTACACCTAAATCAAATTCTGTGGCTTTTCACGACTCCAATGGTAAATGGTATTTCAAAAATCCATGACTTCCAGGATTTCCATGAAAGCAGTCTCATTTACACATATGCAGAGACCCATTTCTCTGCAAGCAAAAACTCCCCCCAAAAAGCAAACTCACTCACACAGCCAGCATCCAAGGAAAGCAGACCATCAAACCAATAATGCTAGATTTTCACCAAATGTAAAAAAAAGTCAGACACCTCCTCTCATAAGTTTGACACTGTCATATACCTCTAACAAACCCTTGATGTATTCAAAAATGTCTTCTCGGTACTATTCCATTCATTACCACTCCTGATCAAAGAAAACAATCTTCAGTGCCAAACAAATGACTATATGCATTAGACTGATCAGCTGAACTGATATTGTTGTGATTCTCATCTTTTCCACACCAAAATCTGCTCTGCATGCCATTCACATGCTTTAGGCTACACAGAATGCTCTTGGCCAACATTTGAGTAATACAAAAACAACTCTAAAAGGTCTTCCATAATGTATCCCACCATATCAGACAAGCAACACACAACACAGCTATATTAACATGGAATAGCTTCACATGTGATCAACGTGACCTGGGACTGCTCTGCACTGTCTTCAGAGAGAAGAGTCACACTGACCTCTGAGCTGACCATCAACTCCGGAACGCTGTGCACCATGGAGACGTTTGCTGTAGAGATGGGCGCTTGCTGCCTCCCATTCTTGTTCTGCAGCCTAGAAGAGGAGAAGTGTGCAGAGAAAAGAAAAGTGGTGAAGAGACTGAATGATTATGATGCAATCGAGAAATAAAGACCACTGGATAAACTTCTCACAAATATGGCAGCTATGTGAGAGCATAATATAAGCAGTGTAAGCCAATGTATTAAGGTAACTCCTTTAGCACCACAGTCTTTCCATGAAAAATATTTTTTCGGTGCATGGATGGGATCTGTAGTCTCGACAAAAGAAGATCCTCACTCCAAAACATAACTGGATGATCTTTTTTATTATTATTTTCAACCCATTCTGAATCTACAGTACCAGTAGCTAATAGCTATAATGGCTTCCACTCAAGTCAAGTGTTTATTTTTGCCATTTGCCAAGTACAAGCATACAGGGCATTGGAATACCCCTCTTTTGGGAAGGCTTTCCACAAGATGTTGGGGTGTGTTTGTGGGATGTGTTTCCCATTCATCTAGAACAACATTTGTGAGAGCAGGCACTTATGTTAGAGAAACTTTCTGTGAAAGCAAATACTTACTGTGCAAGATCTTTTCCACATTCGGCACAAAGGCCCTTCATCACAATTGGATGACTGCATTCCTCTATTCGTGCAATGACCCCACTGAGTGTGTATAAAAGAGAGAGAGAGAGAGAAAAACAGGGAGAGGTCAAAAGGCATAAAGATTTCAAAAATCACATCACCTGACATAATCTGTCAATGACATGAACACAGAAGTTAACAAGTTTTTAATGTCATCAAGGCTCTATTCTAAGTTCTGAGGGTGGCACATGTCAAAAGTGTCAAAACAAAGAATGTTCTGCCCCCTGGTGTTGATGCAAAGACCGACCAGAAAGTGCTTTTAATTTTTTAAAACAACCTGGACCCAAACAAATCTTCGATAAAAAAGTTTCAAGTTAAGAATTTCAAGTTCTGAAATGTAACTTATAATGCACACATATATGAATACCTTCAGTCATTTTCCATGTTTGTGTGTCAACCAACGGTGATTCCACTTCAAACTACTCACCATTGTGTAACAAGACTATCAAGTTGTGGTAAATGCAGAAACTGTTGTACTGTGGTCGCCGTCAGAAACTACATCATGGTTCACAGCTGAATGTCAACACTTTCTAGTCCTGTAACAATGTTTCCCTGATAAACTCTCCTGACACGGTATATTTATATTTTACTTCATACTAGATTGTCACTTCTGATGTCTAATTCTGATGTCACTTATAATGTCTAATTCCACGTGTGGTTAACTACAAACCAGCGAAATAACACCAAAATTATAAAAAGGAGGGGACTCACGCGCGTCAAATCAACGCACGTTCTGCAAGTTAAGTTAGTGTTGGCCACAAGGCAATCCTTTCATTAGATTCAAAAACTTAGCTTGCAAGCTAGAAATGCATTAATACCTTTCATCGCCGACAGATACACCACATAGAACAACACATATACTGGCAACATCACTTGAATCGCTTTTGACACTATATTTGACACTATATTGACATGGTGAAGTCGCTAAGGTTCTGGCGGAGCTAAGCTAACCTACAAGCTAGCTAGGTATCGTTATGCTAACTAGCTAGCTGGCTGGGCATGCTAGCATGCAAGGAAGCCTGGAGCCAAAGTATGACAAGAGATCAAGTCCCCACACACTAAATTAGCCAACCCCAACTTATTCCCTGCATCTGATTTTGGCATTATGACAGCACAAATACTTAATAGGGAAGTTATCGTTTGCTGTCTGGTAAGTATTGCCCTAGCAAGCTACTTACCCAGGAGATATGACCTGTCCAAGTTGACAGCACAGCTCCTTTACTACTCCTGCACGATCCGATTTCACCTTCTTTTCAGGCAGCCTGTTCGTCTGTTCCCGTGTCTCTGATTCAGACTCTTCCACCGGTCGAATAGGGGCGCACAGTGCAAGCACAGAATCTACATTGACAAAGGATCCGGGTTTAACTTTCCATTCTAGTAACCGTAAAGGACAGGCTCCTGTTGGGCAGCGGATCTCCGTCACTCGCATCGTGGGGCCCTCTGAAGCTGCTGCACCACCGCCGCCTGAGTCTGCAGGGTCCTCCATCTGCTTTGCAGGCTAAATCCCTTTAAACTTCAGTCAGCGGGGAATTCGAAACCAAGTTGTAAATCTACGCATAAAGAGTAAAATAGAAAATAATCCAAATATGCCACCTCAGTATACTGAGAAAACAGCAGTCCTAGAGAGTGTACGAGTACAGCATTAGCACTCTTCGGAATATAGGATGATGAGGGGTTCAGTTCGTTCGCTCTTCCCGCCCGTAAACAGGAAACACAAGTGTGCGTCGATAGCAAGCTCCTACAGCTTCCGGGAGACTTTGCAGCAGTTAAAGGTCCTGTTAAAATATATCTTTTATCAAGCCAGTCGTATGTATTTCTTGTTCAGTGAATAACGTGATTTGTATGGCTCAATCAAGACAATATTTAGTCTAATCTCAATAGGTGACAAATGGGAAACATCGAATAGTTGCCTGGAAATAGGCTGATGCGGAATTTCAATCTTGCTGTAAGATGACAAATTTGGACTACATTTCACACAGATGATTCATGGTTTGGTGGTCATTTCCTATAAACGGTTTACCAGGATAGATTCCATTCATTTGTGATTCGATAGCCTACCAACAATGAAATGTTTTCATGGTCCCAAATTATGGTAATTGCAACTGTAAATTAGGCCTCCAAGACCACAAGGCTACTTTTATCCCTTGAGCCTTGACCACTCATTGATAGGCTATTTTTACAACATGCATTATAAGATCACATGAGTCTGTCCTAGAACAATCCCAATTTAAAAAAGTTAGGACACTGTGTAAAATGCTCATAAAAGACTGTGATAATCTGCACATCTCGTAAACCCATATTTAGCTGCAAAAGGGACATAGACAACATCCCAAATGTTAAAAGTGACAAATATGACTGAGGCATTCATCATTGTGAGAACCTGGGTGGACAAATAATGCAACAACATAACGAAAAATACTCCTCTACAAAATCATAAAGAATAGAGGGATCATTGATAGTCATCATTGATAGTACCTACATCAACATTTTCAGAGAATCCAGAGAAATCTTGGCAAACAAGGGACAGGGCTGAAAACAATAGGTCTATTGGATGGCCGTGGTCTTTAAGGGCCTCAGATGGCAATGCATTAACTGTTTATTATGATATGTTGTATGGTATGGACATTTAGATTTATTAATTTAGCAGACACTGTTATCTACTTACATACAGTATGTCAACTCTATTACAAGGGATTACATTTTCCCCGAAGCAACTTGAGGTTAAGTGCCTTGCTCAAGGGCACAATAGTGGAAGCCGGGAATTGAACTCAAGTTTTCAGGCTACTGCATACTAGCCTGACGTAACCATACTCAATTCTACTCAGAATATAAGTCTGATACTGCTCCATTGGGACGTAATTATGGGGTGTGTTTCAACCGATACGGGGGGAGGGTGCCTCTGCACTCAATTGGATAGACCTAACTAATCAGAGCAACAAAATAACTTACCATGAGATGTAGGAAGAACACACGAACCATCCTTCTCCACAAATGCCTTAACATTGTTTTCTGGTCTTTTGTAAAAATTATTGTGGCGTCAATATCTCCTACAACACTCATTAGCGAAATCTAAGAGATATGTAGTAGGGTAGGCTATTAGGAAAAAACTGATAGCCTATATCCCCTCCGTTTTTAAAAAAAATTCTGTTGAACACTGATATGCTACAAACATGTTATAAACAGCTGGGAAAGGCTGACGCAAATCCCTCAAACAGGTGGTCAATCAGAGATTTCAAACGAACGAGGGAACATGTCACAATGCAACATGCTGTTTTCCCTTGATGAAAGTGAAACCATGAGTTTTCCCACAACTCAACTTTGGCCAACGTTTTCAGAAAAAAAAAAAATCAGTGATAAAAACTCATTGAAATAATATGCATGCATTTTCCATATGGGGGTCTTAGAAGCTGTCTCTTTCTAGCCACAGCGTTTTTGTTGCAAACATAATCAACCTAAGTGTGTTCAGATGACGTGATAGACGAGGCGCTGTTGCTCACCTGTTCATTATCGTAAAGCCTGATTTGATTGGTCCGCCAGATTTGGGGCGAGCAAATACCAGACCGAACTTCCCGACCTCAAATGTTGTCGGCGGGACTAAGTTCGGCTGGCACCTAGGCTAACTACTAGCCCAGAAACACCCAATGGGCATGTTAAAAAAGGTTAAAGGTACCCTAAGCAATGTCACGCGGTTTCTAAGCTAAAACATTTTTTGTCACATACAGCAAAAATCACCTCACCATCCACTAGCTACCTGTGCCCCGAATACACTGTAGAAAAACACGATCTCTATGGACAGCCCAGGCTCCAAAAACTGCAACAAAAACAGCCTGGTCCAGCCTGGACCATAAAAACATAACAAACTGTTCCAGCCAATCACCGACGAGATGTGCATTTAGGAGAGTTTCAATTGCACTGGAGGGAGGGGGCAGGAGTAACGAGCTAGCTCTCAGTTTTGACATCAGAAGTGACGTTACCCAACATCTATTAGAGAACCTTTAAAAAGTAAATTTTTGCCTTTAACTTTATTCAAAGTTCTGTGCACAGTTAAAGTTTAGTTAAATCATTGTATTTAGCGATAGTTGGCAAAGCGGCACAAACACGTTTGAACTGAGAGTTATCTGTATGTCAACGAGGTTAAGGGTAACATTTGCTAATTCCAGTTAAACTGCCAGAACTGTCTCGAGTGTGTAGAACTGCTTTCAATGGCCATACTGTGTAGCTCGTTTTAGCAAGCTAAGCCTTTTGCCATAACACCACATACTTATAAGTTGCATCTTAATTTATTCTCACATGAATGTACATCCTACAATGTCCGTGGGAATAGTTTTAACGAGTAATGTGTACCAGTTGGTTATGTTACACTGATGATATGAAGTTAGCCAGTTATAGCAACTTAATGACGCATCGAATATAGCTTCCAGAGAAATTTGTCGTCAACATTGGGCAACCGAGGGTGAATTAGGTTATTATCATACACTGGACCGTAAACCCAATTCCTTTAAATCATTGTGTTCAGAAACAAGCAGAACTCCACCTGAATGTAAAACAAATGTATAAAGTCTAACTGCTAATGAGTCTACCCATTGACTTTCATTGTGTGATGTTAGCATGCTTTCCCCCACATGGGGGGCGGTAACCTTTCCGAACCTCTTAACTGTCTGTATCTATGTCTTGTGCCCTGAAAGAACATTCTACTGTAAATGCAGCTGACCACAGACAAAAGTAATCTGACCAAATCAGTAAGCAAAACACAGACATAATGCTTATGTGTTTATTAGAACTAGGTGCGAGAAAATATTCAGTATTTAATGTTAATATTAAGAGGACTTCTTGGTCAGTGCACGGAACATCCTGGCAAACACGTTGCGTCTACGAGGCTCGTCTTCAGAGGAAAAGCCAGACACTAATGAACAAAGTCAACATAATTGAGAGCATGAGAAAAATAGTGTCATAGTATTTCATATCAAATGAATATTCTGTTTTTAGATACAGTATGCCACCAAATTAAATAATCAAGTACTTACCTGTATTAGAATAGGCTGTTTCAATAGTTTCATCTTTGCTGGAGGCATGTTTGAGACTGTCTTTCTTGACGCCAATCTTCAATTTCTGCATAATTTAAAAAGCATTGAAAACCTATTACAATAATCTACTGTGTGTGTCAAATTCTTAAACATTAATGTTAGAGTGCATAATACCAACCTTCAGATTAATCTGGGCTGGTGAAAGTGGAATTGCTTTGGCCCTCCATCTCACACTCATTAGGTGCAGGAGACAGAATGGTCACAACGGAAGTCCTTGTTCGCACTAGCTCACGTGTTAATGATGTGATCACAGTCTCCTCAAAGGATGGATCCTGAGACTCCATTGCAATGAGCTCTTTTGAACCGAATTCCCTGTAAACATTGTGAGCTTTGACATGGGCACAAGTCTCATTACGTGACATGCCTGTGGCAACATCCAAGTTATTGAGAACCTTGTCTATCAACCTTCTGGACATGTCTAACATATTATCCGAAAGGTATCGCTGTTTTTTCACCTGAGACAGCAAGCGTATTACCAGTAAAGAAACAAGGCTGGTGTAGTCTTCGTTATCGCCGTCTACTGGAGAAGGGGGTTTAGAAGTAACTGTGACACCATGCTGGCCCTCACAAGGTGGTTCAAGAACAGCAGAACTTGAACTTGGGCTCAGGGAGAGACACTCAGCATTAAGAGAGGGTAGTCGTACGTTATCCTCTAGTATATCTGACAGGGAGGTGGCCATGATATCACTGACCATAACATAAGGGTCATGGTTTCATTGAGGATCTGTGATGGCGATCTTGAGGCTCTCTGGCGTGGCACCTCATCTGGTGTATTACGCAGAACACTGGGACAGGATTTTGATGCTGAAGCTGGCTGCAAGGTGTTGTCCTGATTGGAGCTCTGGAGTGAACTGAACTGGAAAAGTGGCAAGAGCAGGTACTTCATACTTTCCACCGAGTAGGCCTTAATTAGCTGGACGATGCTATCTCTCTTGGATGCCTTCTTAGCCCTACCCACCTTCAGCAGTATTGAATCTGAGGCACTCTTGCCAGCGGCCAGGGCCATGGCCTCGGGTGACTTGTTGCCCTCCAGGAAAAGACAATACACCTCACCGGTAAGACTGGGGGAGAAGTGGCAAATGCTTCCACTGGAGAGGACTCTCTCAATCCTCTTTGGAACTGTGGAATGATCATCACATGGGACAGCACTCTTGTCTTTCGCTAAACCAAGCTTGGAGATGATTACTTTAGCCACTTTGACAATTGTATCCTGAGATATGCAAGAATGACGGTGGTCAGATCCTGTGTCTGACATGTCTATGTATGTATGTCTCAAAATGGGCCCCACGGAAATGCATCTGGGGCCAGCTGTTGACGAAGCAGATGATGGGGTTTGAGATCTCTGTGGCTCCACAGATGATACATTTCGTTCACTTAGTCCATTTTCATCATCCATCTTCTCTACATTATCAATCATGGAATTAACAATACTCCACATCCGTTTCAGCTCATCTAAATGTTCAAAGTCTGCTGAATTCATTAGTCCCTCTTGAATAGTCACTAAAACCTTGCTGACAGCCTTTTTGGCATCTGCATCAGTTCTTTGATTGGTTTTGATACATGTGGGCATCTTCAGATGATAAAAGTCTTTGAGTTTCATCTCTAGCATTTGAAACATGTTTTGAGCTGTGTTCCATATTTCTGCATGAGGAACTCTATCGTTTGGTTGAGACCTCGAATATGTGGCTGCTGACTCAGCAAATTATATTTGCTGCCAGGGCTAGTCTAGCAACTCTCCGTTGGCTTGTGAGCTCGAAAAATGAAACTTCTATCAGGCCAATCAAATCGTGTATAGAGTCGTTAGGCGGGCTTAACATATTGATTGATGGCAGAGTTGCAACGGTTTTGCTTGAATTCCCTGCTACTTGAAAACAAATAAGATAATGTTGCTGTTGGCGAACAGTGTGACACAAGTTAAGCTTTTATTAATTTGGCAAAAGTTTGAACTAGCCAACTAGCTCCGCTGGTGGGAAACGCATGGGACTCATAGCGCTGTCCTATTGCGTGCAGAAGGAATTTGAAAGACAAACGATTATCCCGCCCCTCGGACTGAGCACTGCGAACGATGAGTGCCCAGACCCTACATTTTAATGTGGGTCTGGCTCGTCAGGCTAGCATTCATCAGCATCAGCGCCCAGACCTTGGGCATCAGTAGTGGCTCCCATTGGGAGGCTTCAGGGTTGACCACATTCTCATTCTGGCTCATTTTATTCAGTGTAACTGCATGTGCAGGACCACCAGTTGATGCATCCTCCAAAGTAATCCCTTGTTCCGGCCGTTTGCCCTTAAAGTTCCACAGGGCAAACATCTGTCTGACTTTGTTATGCATGCTTTGGTAAAGTCCAGTGGCAGCAGAAGTCATCTTCTGTTTGGAGAGTCTACACTCACTTCTCAAGTCACTCAGCTTCATTTCACATTTCTGAACACAGAGGCAGCGGAATCCAGCATCACTCCAGGCTTGTTGTCACTCAAGTTGTCAGGCATGACCTCATCAGCAGATTCCACAATTCCACATGCACTGCTAGTAGAGGTGTTTAATTCAAGAGAAATGTGGCTTACTCCTGACCCTAGAAGTGCATCACTCACTCCTTTGAAGGCTTTTATTTGGAACTCCTCACTACAGAGTTCTTCAATGCATGGAGCTACAGGAGCTTCCTCGAGGGCTGTCCTGGTTGAACATTCATCATTATCAGAAATGAAAGTGGCACAGTCACTGAGAAGAGTCTCTTTGGATTGGCTGAGGATGAGGATGTCAAATCATCAAGCTAGTAAAGTACCCTGTCCAGAAACTGGCTAGTTTTTGAAGTCGTGGATGAAAGGGGTTGCTTTTTGACCGCAGAAAAGTATGAGGCAAGGAAACCTCTTAGAACACCCTTTGTGCAAGTGTCCAGTTGAGGCTCAGTTAAAGCCGGAATGAGTGGTGAGGATTCAATGTTATCTTGACAGAACTCTGCAGAATCCTCTGAGATGGCCACAGATAAACTCTTATCACTTTGGTTAGACAACGGCAGGCCTTGGCCATTGGGGCAGCCGCGGCCTACTGGGTAGCACTTCAGACCTGTAACCGGAGGGTTGTCAGTTCGAACCCCGACCAGTAGGCACGGCTGAAGTGCCCTTGAGCAAGGCACCTACTGTAACCCCTCACTGCTCCCTGAGCGCCGCTGTTGATGCAGGCAGCTCACTGCGCCGGGATTAGTGTGTGCTTCACCTCACTGTGTGTACACTGTGTGTGTTTCACTAATTCACGGATTGGGATAAATGCAGAGACCAAATTTCCCTCACGGGTTCAAAAGAGTATACTTGAGAAGAGGGGCCTTGGCATTCCTGTTCACGTGTATCATTTTAATTTGGTATAAAGTCACCTTTGCTCTGATAAAAGCGTGGTTGTTTGAACATGTCCCTCACCATAGTGTGCACCTTGTGATAGATGTGGGCCGCAGCCTCTAGGACTGAGCCCTTTTTTGGCCCCAGCAACATAATCCAGGGCCTCTTCAGCCGCAATGTTCTCTGCCTTCAGAGAATTACCCTCACATGAGCTAGCCTCATAGGACTGCACTATTTTCTTCATCTCACTAACAAATGTTTCAATAAGGATTGTGGTGGCTGGGTCAACTGTCTGGGGAAATGATCGCGAAAGGACAGGAGCTGACCTTGAGGAGATGGCAGGTTTGTTCTCTAAGATATTTTCAGGAGAAGCACTTGGAATCCGACGAGAGTTAACGGATGGAGTAGTAAAAGTCGAAGCTTAAAACAAGCTAACATCATTGAAAGTGCCCAGATGCTATCTAGTGAGGACTTCCACTCCAAAGCCACATTGGCTGTTACTGATGTACTCTGTGTCCGCGGCTTTCATTCTGTCAATGACAGTATTAGCTACATTCCTCCAAGGAAGTGCTCCAGCAAGCCAATACACTGACAACTTTCTTCAGAGTTGCAAGAATATTTTTTGTGGGCTTGAATTTATCCCCATCATCCAGACAGTCTTCCATATTTTCAATTACAGCATCCATTGTGTCTCCTGCTGTGCAGGCCAAAGTGGATTCAAGAGTTTCATCCTTATCAGGAGAAACCTAACCTGACTCTCGCCAGATGGATTTCGTTCCGCCTAGCTCCACTCATTCAACTGGGACCAATCCATTGTAGTGTTGCTTCAGAAGGCTGGGCCTAATCAAAAAATGCTTGCATATGATTGAATAAGCCACTTGTCCGTCATCTATTGACGTGCTACTTCAACCACTCACATCGAAGCCAACCCGTGACGCTGATAACAGTCTCACAGTCGCTTCTACGCTATGTCACATCTATGAAACTCCCGCCCTGCGTCCTGATTGGCCGTACAATAAAATCGGGTGCTGAAATCACTCTCAATGGAAGAGGTCCCAGATGGATATGAGTGAAGCTAGGCGGAGCTAAGCGGAACGAAATTCATCTGGCGAGAGTCAGATTAGGAGAAACCAGGGCTCTTGCTGCATCCTGCTTGGTTGAAAACCCACAAAGCCTATTGGAGACTTGCTGGAGCATCTCCTTAGTCTCCTGAGCACTAACACCATTCTGGCCAATCGTCCTCAGTGCCCTAAAGACAGAAACAACTACCTCTTCAACGACGTGACTGGAATAGTCCGCGCTGAGATACTGGGACTGACGCTCAATCAAGTCTTCATCAGGTTTTGCATTACTTGCATTACAACTTACTGAGACTGATTGATACTGTACCTGTGAGACGGAGAATATTGGCCTTTAGGAAGGCTGGGTGAAGACGGTGCACTTCTCTTTCGGATGATTTTGGAGAGGATGCCATTCTTCATAATCATAACATCCACGTCATCCTGAACAAAGCTGTACAAGGTTCTGGGACGAGATGACCTGGAGCTGCCACTGGAGGGTCGACTGGCAGCTTGGGGTGTCGATACCCGATGTCCTGCCTGTGTGTCCTTGTCCACCATTTGGTACAGGGCCGGAAGGACGATGTGCAGTGAAGTTAATCAAACTACTTTTTCTATGTCCACACATGTTGTGAGAAATTCTTCTCGTGGCACCTGGTTAATAATGTGAGGAATAAATTATAAATTCCACACACATTGCATGTTGTCTGTAATAAGAAAGAAAGAACTTACTGGAATGTCCATTTTCAGAGAAAAAGCAGTCCATTCCCTGACAATAATAAAGAATATTTATATTTACATACATTAGACTAATACAAATATATTTGATATCCTGTTATGTTAGGATATAAATTAAATGAAAGACACTTACTCGTGTGACAGACTTAATCAAAAAACTTAAGGAACTTGCCTCCGTCTCAGCTGTTGTCGATATTGCAGGTACAGGGTCACCTGAGGTTAATTCATTTAATTAATTAAAGTTAATTAATTTAAACAAGAACATTCAAATAATTTGACCTTGAAACCATGGAACATTATTTATAGGATGAACATTAAATTGATGTAGCGACTGTAAAAATCCACACAGCTTTCATTTTACCTATACTGGCATCAGTCCTGGGCCCATCCTCAGAGGAGGTCTGCTTGGGCTGCAGCATTTTCTGAAAGACAGTCAAATTTTGCTTTGCATGAACACCTATATAGTCTGAAGGCATTATACGGTAATATTAATTGATAATTAATTAAAGGCTATGTGAAACTCTGTTAATCCATAATCTTTCAGAATATTTTATAAAGGCTGCAAGGCTATATAAACAGATTATGGCCCTCCTGGTACATTTTACCCATAATGACAGTATAGTTAGATCTTTGAGTGCCATAAGACATATGGCACAGGAAGTAGGCCTATATCATACCAGAAATGACATAGGCTACTGAATTTGCCAGGTGATATGCCAATAAGCCAGTAGGTCAGTATGGGTTAGATCTTCGATGCTCAAAGATCTAACATAAAAACGTTCTAGAAACTATATAGAAACTTTCTATAGATCTAGCCCCCTCTCTGCTGATTGGTGGATCGGTGGGCATATTCAGTTGGCCTGTGACTTCCAGTAGGGTATTACACGCTGCCAGTGCTATGTGTCTCAGGGAGCTGAAAGATCAAACCCCTACTACTGCCCCTCTCCATAATGAATCACATACAACAGTGTCCACTTTAGTTTGAAGTACATTATGGGTAACTGGCCCCAGCGTTTGGGGCAACTGGGGGCAATCTTGAAGGAAGAAGGGCAGTCACAGCCTCACCAAAGGCAACTGCTCAAGCCAATACCATAATGCCCATTTAAATTACTTTTAGTCTGTAGTTAGCCTATAGGGTCTATTTTTCCTTAAGCTATAAAAGTAGCCTACCCTTGATTTCCTGTAGAATCGCCCTTGTCATAACCGTACCATCACTGGCTTTGAAAGAAAGTCCCCTCCTATGATGAATGTGAGTAAAGCCCTCCCTGATGAACTGATGCGTTTTATGCTCGCTTTGACGTGAAAAACACAGACTATCTTGCACTAGCTGCAGCATGTGAAGCAAATGAGGATGCACCTTTCTGTGTCTCTGAGGTCGATGTGAGCAATGCCTTTAGGAGGGTTAATTGTAGAAAAGCTGCTGGACCGGATGGAATTTCTAACAGGGTTTTGAAATCCTGCGCTGCTCAGTTAGCTCCTGTGTTCACTTATATCTTTAACACATCATTGGCTGTCTTTCTGTTATTGTTCCAGTACCGAAAAACAAAAGTCCATCATGTCTGAATGACTACCACCCAGTAGCCCTGACGTCTACAGTGATGAAGTGTTTTGAGAAGCTTGTGAAAAACATTATCTGCTCATCCCTCCCTGCCTCCTTCGACCCCCTCCAAGTTGCTTACAGAGCCAACAGGTCTACAGAGGATGCCATCTCAAACCTCATGCACACACCATCTTAACTTACCTGGAGGAGGGGAATGGGAATTATGTGAGGATGCTGTTCATTGACTTTAGTTCAGCATTCAACATGATAGTACCTCTCACCTTGGTCACAAAGATGAAGGCCTTAGGACTGAACACCACCCTGTGTCACTGGATATTTGACTTTCTCACCAACCGTTCACAAGTGGTTAGAGTGGGGGGTCTGACATCTGACACATTAACCATCAGCACTGGTGCTCCCCAAGGCTGTGTTTTGAGTCTACTGCTGTACAACATCTACACACATGACTGCAAAGCCAACAGTAGTCATACCTCCATCATCAAGTTTGCAGATGACACAGTGATCTTGGGCCTGATTAGTAACAACAATGAACAGCTCTACTTGGATCAGGTTGATGAGGTGGCACAGTGGTGTCAATCTAACAGCTTGACACTGAATGTCAATAAAACCAAGGAAATGGTAGTGGATTACAGAAGGCAGCAGCAGAACTACAGTTACACCCCACTAATGATCAGCGGGCAACCTGTAGAGAGAGTCACAAGTTTTAAATACCTTAGTGTCCACATTACTGAAGACTTAACATGGACTGTTAACACTCAATATGTTCTGAAGAAGTCCAAACAACAACTCTACTTCCTTCGTCAGCTAAGGAAATTCAAAGTTTCTACATCCATCATGAAGGGCTTCTACACTTCAGCGGTTGAGAGTGTTCTAACTGGTAGCATCATCACCTGGTATGGGAACTCCACAGTTAGAGATTGTAGTACTCTGCAGAGAGTAGTGCACTCAGCTGACCGTACTATAAGAACTCAACTCCCTGCTCTACAAGATATCTATTCCAGAAGAGTACTCCTAAGAGCCCAAAAGATTCTGAAGGACTCTTCTCATCCTAACAATGGATTATTCCTACCGCTGAAATCAAGAAGACGCCTATGTAGTCACAAAGCCAGAACTGAGAGACTCAGGAGAAGTTTTTATCCCCAGGCCATCCGAACTCTGAACTCACACTATACTGACTTTGCACACATTCACTCCTCAGCACTCTCAAACATTTCTCAACTCTGAACTCAAACTATACTGACTTTCCACTCATTCACTCCTCAGCACTCATGACCCCCACCTACATGACTTTTAGCACTTTTACATCCCTCTCCCTATGCTACAGACTTCATCACACGTCAGAACACACACACACACACACACACACACACATATCTGACTTTCTCCAACTTTTGCACATCTCCATAGAACTTTTTATTTATTATTTTTGATTTCTCCTCCATCTATCTACCCATGTCCTTGATTGCCTAGCCTAGTGACTTGGCCAGCCCCCCAACCAGGGGACTCGATGCTGATGCGCGTGTAATGACCTTGCCCTCCTTCAGCAGGCGCTCTTAAGGGTCTCTCACGGCGACGTCTGCCAGGCCCCTGCCACAGCCCAGGGCCTGCCACAGTTTGGAGGGCCTGTTTCAGAGCTTCTTGTCCTTGAGGGGCCGCGAACCGTCCCACCTACGGGCCCCTCGGAGCTGCTTCATCATCGCATACTCCTGCAAGGTCTCCAGAGAGCGCAGCAACACTGCCACCCCCTCCCCTGTGTGACACACAGGCAGAATCAAAACACAGACCACCACCGGTCAACGCATTACATTTTATAGTGTGTTATGTACAGTAGGTACTCAACATGTTTACAGCGAAAGGGGTAGGGAAAGGGGAGGGGAACCTCCATCAACCACCACCAGAGTGGACTATTCAACTTGTTATTAGTGCACAGTTCAAAAGCCAGCATTTATGATGGTATGGGGGTGCATCCATGCATATACAGTAGCAGTAGTTGGCCACAGCAGGACTGAGAAATTCAGATTTGTTTTGTACGGTTTTGTGATAATTTTGTCTTAATCAGTGGCGAAGGCCCAGACAATTTTCTTTGCTTTCGAGTTTTGCATTTATCCAATTCAGGTGACAGCTGAAGAGACAACTTACTCACATACAAATGTCGTTTCTGGTAGTTGTAACAGGAATGCGAAGGCTAAATAAAAATATCCAACCACTAGATTTCCAGTTTTTTATTGTTCAAAGTAGCCCAAAGTAGTAGTTCAAAGTAGTAAAGGAAGACATGCAAACTAATCTCTTCCTATACGGATTTTTACATTTAATTTATATAGTATATTTAGTATTTAGTTTTCTTATCTTCTACTGTCTCTATTGTACAGTGGAGTTTTGTTATATGTATATACTTATATTTACTCTGTCTGCTGTAAGTACATGTTGTGTGTGATGTGTGTATGCTACTGAGACCTTGAATTTCCCCTTGGGGATCAATAAAGTATCTATCTATCTATCTCTATCAATCTAATTCCAAGCTGTGACTGAGCTAAGAGGGCTGATGGTCCAGACTGGCCAATAGCACAAATCAGTAGGCCTATCTACAATGACAGCCACTTAAAACAGCTTAATTCTCAAAACCAATTTCCAGAGGGCTTCAGAGGGCTTGTTCCCACCTCTTTTGGGGCTTACCATGAAATGTTTGACCTCTATAGAAAGCTGAGATCCTGTAGTTTTTGTAGGAAACAGTCAGGATAAATGTGTGATGTACTGACACAGAGGTACAGAGGCTAGAATATTTTTTTCTTTCTGCCAGATTACAAGCATCTCTGAACTGACCACGTTTCAGCCCTCTAGGTCACTTGATATGACTTAGAAACACAACTGAGACCTAGCACAAGGTTTTGTGAAAATGTGTTCAAAAGTAGATAAATATAGAATGAAAATATGAGAACTTTAGACCATTATTTGCCAAGGTATGCTCATGCATTTTGTAAAATGCCCTATGGAAACTCCCCATAAGACCTTTGGTTTGGTAACACTTTGAAGTGTCATGCTTGCATTTGAATTGTACTTCAGGGGTTCTGATATGGAATGACTACACTAAATATGGAATAATTACACAAAAATATAACTCTTTGCAATTTCTATTTCAATTCAATTGATGTGTATTAGATGGGCTATACATCTGCACAACTAATATTGGATAAAATAACATGATTATTCAATTTCTATGGACTCCTATGAATATTTCAAGACCCAATATGCTATATCTAGCATATTGCTAACCAGGAACTATCAAGATGCAAATTCTTTAAATTTTGCCGAATTGACATTGTTTTTTCCAGTTCTGGTAAGAAGAGGCCCTACAAATAATCTAGCCTATTATATAATCTATAAAGCCTGTTTAAAACTATAACTTTAGACCTAGAGTATATTTTCATAATCATTATCTTTAGGCCTACAGCAATCATCTGGAGGGAAATGACAAATGCCAATATCCATTTCACCTGGAAGAGGATATCATGCGTGGCAACATTTTCATGTCTCTTCCACACGGTTCCACATGCAGGGTTATCGAATGGTGCATTTCCAACCTGGCGCCGGCAGACGGCAGTGTGACTCACTGAAAATGTTGGTATTAACCTTTTACAGACTCAGTGATAAGTAAATAAAATATGTTGTATTTTCGTGCAAGCCTAGTCTCAAAAAGTTTTGCAAATAACGGAATGCCCTTCTATCCAACGGAACGCACAGCACATTTTGTACTAGGAAAAATTCACTCACTGTCGGACCACACCCCACGTGATCTCCTACGCATGCAAGTAGCCAATGACTTTTCTCCATGAGCTGCAGACCACTAGCGCCGTGACATTCGTGATAACGAACACAGAACACCCACGGAGAGATCTTCGATCCCAAGTTCTCTATTAATGGCAGACATCTGATCGAAACATGACTGCAGAGACATTCAGAGCTGTAAGTGTTTTAGACTGATGATATTGTATGGTACGTGCATGGGGTTAGGTGAAATAAGGTTAACACACGTTATATTAGGTCAGACGACTACGTTAACGTTATCAATGTCATAACTTGTCAGTCATGGTAGTAGTCAGTGGCAAGAGTGCTAAGTAAGATAACCGATTGTTAATTTGGGTGTATAATATGCTTACCCGGCTGATATTGGTATTGATGAGTTCAATGTGAAAATCCTAGACACGTGAGTGACCTTAACGTTATAGTTCATTAGGATCTAACGTTAGAATATACAACGACCCGAGGGCATGCTGCAGCAGGATGTGTAACGTTAATCTAGCTAGCACTACGTTTTTGAATCCAGATGTCCAATGAAGAGATGAGTGATGCTTTAATTGCAACCATGAGGGATTCAGGAGACCTCTTATGTCTACCATTGGCTATTTACGTCGTGTTCAAGGGGCCAGACAGACAGGGGAAAAACAGATTTGCTCCTTACTTGGCATTGTTGCCAAACCCTTCTTTACCGTTAGTCAGATAATCTTACATAGAATTAAGACGTCTACTTTGATGTGTGTTAGAGAATTACATTGATCTCCTCCAGAAACACTATAGCCACAGTTCTGGTGGTCTGTTTACATCGTGGAAAATGAATGAGGAGCCCACTAGTTTGAATGTCCCTGACATGGCACCCTTTGTATAAATCAGTCTGGCTGTTTAGAGACATGCTGTTCTTTAGTCAGCTAATGAAAACAGTCCACTTGAGAAGATTGTTGTGACCTTGATGAACATCCTCTCTCATGTTGGGTGCTGGCCCTTGGGCTACACATAACAAGCAGTAGACTCCATATAGTACCCTCTTCATCTAAGGATATATGCTGCATAGTTGATCTTCAAGAATTACTGTGATTTTACTACAAACTATATTTTGGATTGTAGCCTACCTCATATCTTCATCCATCCGAGTACACTCTACATGACCTTATGAGATATAAGGGCAACATTTTATTGGCCAGACTCACTGTAGTTCTGTGTACAATGTTTCTGTACTGAACTGAGCTGCAATTATGCATGTCTTGTAGGTCCGGCTGTGTCGGCATCATCTGTCTCTGTTGGAACGATACCATGCTTCGCCTCATGTACTGCTACGTCGATCTCTCCGCACACACAGGTAAAACTGAAGCCATGGTGCTGTTACAGCAGGGTAACATCCAAACACAACTGCAGTGACGTGCATATCACCTCTGTATCCCTCTCTCCTGAGTGCTGACACCATAACGTTTCAGTCAACATGTAGGGCTGTTGACATAAATGTTGCTGGTAGTTTTGTTTAAAGCCTGATGACCATGTGTAAAACTTGGTGTTGTAGAAAGTCGTAAGGAATATCCGCACACTAGCTCCCTTTTTTACTTGTTTATTAGAATTATACCAAAGGTAATGTTTCGAGCCTCATGCTCTTAATCAGACTTCAAAATTCACAGACCATCGCCATATTTAAATACTGTAGTTCACTAGGTCACATGACAAATCATTCAGAGTAAGACAGTGTAGGAAATAAATAAATAAATAATTAGAATGATATATGAAGGGTTCAGATGCAAAACCCTCTAAATGCCACCTATGTCAAAAATGAGATAAAGATGGTGAGGGGATGCTATCCACACATAGTATACGCTAATCAAATAATTTAACTCACACACACTGCAATGTACAAAACATTGTAAAACTTGCTGTTGGGAATTTTTGCAAGGATTCATGTGAGTTTAATTGTTTGCCAAAACATTGGTCTTGAAAAAATAACTTCAAAAGAGTTCAGAGTGTGTACTTTTTCATGATAATCCCCTGGCCAGCACCTCTACTTGGGTGTGCTTTCCTCCTCCTCGCTTCTCCAGTCATATACAGTATACCTGGGATGAGGATGCCATATGTATGTATGCACCTGGGATAACTGGTGTCTCCTCCATCCTGCAGAGTCGAGAAGAGCCGGGGAGTGGTGACGAAGATGCTGCTGGGGGTCGCCGTGGGAACACCGGTGGTGGTGGGAGTCAAGTACGGCATATCCGAGCCGAGGGAGAGGAGGAAGATGAAGATCTTAGCGGAAGGCGCGGGGCGCTTCTGTAGGTCTGTCTCTGTAGGTCTGTCTGTCTGTCTCTGTTAATTTGTCTCTTCATCTTGTCTCTACCAAGCTGTTCGTGGTCAATTTGCCATTAGGTAAATAATACTTAATTACCTGCTATGAGGAGATTACCAATCTTAAATTATCTACCTCTTCTCTGCAGATCTTTGTACGTTGGAATGGTGATCTCTGTAGATTATTGGTGGACCTCCAATGTTGCTCTCAGGGGAATGGATGAGGTAGGCTTGATCATCCGATTGAATAGTCACACCTTGTCTGTAGTAAACGTTGTATGTTATTAATTGAAGAATTAGATGTAATGTTTTCCTCCCAAATACTTTTTATGTTTTTTTCTAATATGTGCAGTGCCACTGTAAGCACTGTACAGTATGCATTCAGGTGTCAGTGTGCTAGTAACGTGTGTAGTAATGTCTCCCTCTCTCCTGTGGTTTGTTGTGGTCTCACGTCAGAGCAGCCAGGTGTATATGGAGGGCATGTCGGCGTGCCATCAGCGGGCGGCTGACAGCATGGTGGAGGGGGCCGTGCAGAATGGCGGCCTCTACATCAAACTGGGCCAGGGCTTGTGCGCCTTCAACCACCTGCTGCCCCCCGAGTACATCCGCACGCTGCGCATCCTGGAGGACAAGGCCCTCAATCGCAGGTACAAGGAGGTGAGCTCACCTGTCCGGTGTTGTCCAGTGTTGTCCGGTGCTGTTGCAGCCCTGATGAAACAGATGTAACATGCCGGCTCAAGCATGGAACATAAAGGGGGAGGGATTTTCAAAGTAACAATTAATTTATTAAAGGTGCCATGTGTAATGTCCGCCAAAAATCAATTCATACTCCACATTCCATAAAAGATGGGGGCAGTATACCTCCAGAAAGTGAGCTGGTTTACCCTAGAGTAACAACCGAGACTCGTGTATTGCAGTTTGGCTAGCGGTTATGTTGTCCGCATACTGCCTCCCATGGCCGAAACTGGTATTATGACACCTGTCGGGCTGTGGCTAGTAATTTAGCATGCTAATTCAGGTTGATATCTCTGCAGCACTATACCTTGTTATTTTTTTAATGACATCATCGCCCATATTTCTACTCATTCTTTTGATGCGTGTAGTTCATCTTTTGGATATTTTTACCTCAATTCTTACACATGGCACCTTTAAAGAACATAAGTAAGAATAAACCAAAGTGAAAGCTTAAACAAAAGTGTAGTCTAGGGGTTTGTCATGCAAAATGGAAATCAAAAGCCAAAATGCAGAGAGGAAGGGAGAGCAGGCCTCTTATCAGGTCAGACACGGTCATCTTGCACACCAGAGTCCCAATCACCTGCCACAAAGAGAAAACACAGGAGATAAGCACAGGCACACAAGTGGGCAGGGCCACAGAAGACCCGCCAGGGTTTACAGAGTAAAGTGTTTGTTTCAACAGAAACCGTGGTGTGCTGAACACTGTTGTGCACGCGAGAGCAGCTGAGAAAGATATTCTTTGAAGAAGGGCATTTTCTTTTCTAAGATTTTTCCAAGCTTGATGAAATCGATGTTTCATTTTCTTTTCAGCTTTTCATTCTTACCTTTCACTGAATTTCTTATATGGTGGGTTTTGTATATATGTTGTTGCTGATATGATGGCAACTCTGACAGCCATCAAACTAAAATAAAATCTACCTTAATCACTGATTCACACTGTTTCAACCAAACATGTTGTTCAACCTGGAAACTACAGAAAGACGAGATTGAACTTGTCCCAGCTGTGTGGTTCCAGAGGAATTCTGGGTAGCTGTGTAACCTATTTAGATAGGAAGCATTCACTTGTTTGCATTTTGCCTTATGCACTACATTCAATCAAGTAGACGCATCATAAGTGGAATCGCTATAAATTAGATACAGATCAGGATGAGTTGTGCATGGAAGTCCTTTTGAATCTGTAGGCTACAGTATTACTGTATTTAGTCATTACATGGGTTTTCAGGTTAGTGTATGGGTTGATATTTGTTTCTTTTCTGTCATAGGTAGATGCCCTTTTTCAGGAAGATTTCAATACAACTCCAAACAAGATTTTCCGGAAGTTCGACTACGATCCGGTAGCAGCTGCCAGTCTGGCCCAGGTGCACAAAGCAGAGCTGCATGATGGGACTCCAGTGGCTGTGAAGGTGGGCGGTTTTGGTCCCTGGTCATGCATTGTCGAAACTTCCTGGTCATGCATTGTCGAAACATTTCAACTTTGTTTTTGTTTTTTAATCCCCCGTGCTTATAATATTCTGTTAAAAAGATTTTTTTTTATTCCTATATGAATTTAGATGTGATTGCAAAGGCTCAGTAAAGATTATTCTTAATATTGATGCTGGCTGGATGTACCCAATGAGTAAAAGTTAAGTTAAAAGGTTAAGTCAAGTTTATTTCTATAACACATATAACAACCAGGGGTTGATCAAAGTGCTTTACAGAGTAAGAAGGAATACGTATACGTATAAAAGTGAAGATACTGTGTTACATGCAAGTAATAAATATATGTGTGAATAACCTTTGGCAGGTTCAGTACATAGACCTGCGGGATCGCTTTGAAGGTGACATCCGGACGGTGGAGATCCTTCTGGACATTGTGAAGCTCATGCACCCCAGCTTTGGCTTCCGCTGGGTCCTCAAGGTCGGTCTGCCAGAGCATTCCAGCTTTTCTCTGAAATCCTTTTCAGGCCAGCACACAACAGCAGCTGCTCAGTTTCAAGGACACCCAATGTTGTTGTTGTCAGTGATGTATGAAACATAAGTCTATTATTATTTTTATGTTTATTGGAAAATGGTAATATTTTTATGGTTTCTTTGTTTTGAAACTTTGCTTTAAAACTGTTTTTCTTCAGTCATTCCTTTTTAAAGGTTTAGGTAAGCCCTTTGTTTTTCCCTCTTGTTTATTTACTTGTTTGTCTGTTTACACCACTCTGTTGTCCAGGACCTAAAGGGCACCCTGGCCCAGGAGCTGGACTTTGAGAATGAAGGCAAGAACTCAGAGCGCTGTGCGGAGGAGCTGAAACATTTTAAATTCATTGTGGTCCCAAAAGTCTTTTGGGATTACACCAGCAAGGTATGCAGTCCAGAGAAACACATTTCCTGTCATTAATGCTTGCACGGTAATCTTTTAAACTTAATTTAACTCAAACTTAAATTAACTGTTGCAATGACAATAAAGATTTTATATTCTATTCTATTGTGCTGTTGTCTGCTGGTCCCCTGTGTACACTGATGAACTGTTCCACTTTGAAGAGGGTGCTGACTGCCGAGTTTTGTGAGGGCTGCAAAATCAACAATGTTGAAGAGATCAGGAGGCAAGGGCTCAGCCTGAAAGATGTGAGTGTACTAATGAGGGAGTCCACAATCATGTCTACTGGCAGTGTCTTTAAGCGTGAATACAGAATATGACAATGCTCCCTTTTTCCTGCTTTTGCTTTCAGACAGCAGATAAGCTTATTCGGACGTTTGCCGAGCAAATCTTTTACACAGGATTCATTCATGCCGATCCGCACCCGGGCAATGGTAATAATTCTGTGTGTGTGTGCTGGGGGAGGGACATCTTTTACTTCTCTAAATGTTGAGGCCAAGTGTGTAAACGGATCATTTCGCCTGTAGGCATTTCCCATAACTGTATCAACAGAACATGAAGGGAAGCCTCTGGCTGTGGGCCAAGGCTGTCTGATTTACCACCCCACGTTATGTGAAGAGCGCAGAGTTGAATAAACAGTTTTTTTTTGTTTGTTTGTTTTAGTGCTTGTACGGAGAGGACCAGATAAGAAAGCGGAGTTGGTTCTCCTTGATCATGGCCTCTATGAGTACCTCAGTAAAAGGTAAGCATACCTGGGAATGGTTAATTTCTCCATAGTTTACAGGGGTGATGTCATTTTTGGAGTCTACAAACGATGATGACTACAGAAATGTGTTTTTACTAGGAACCGAACACATGTAATCCATTGTTGTGACAATTATGCTTGACACATGAACATGAATGAGATACATGTAGTTGTGAAATAGGCTTGATCATTGCCCCAAAGGCTTTCCAAATAACCAAGTAGTGGATTATGCAACAGGATGTATAACATACTGTATTCCTGGAAATGCAGACTGTCTTCAGCCTTGAACCGGTGTCTGCACTCTTTCTCTCTTTATCTCTGTCTGGTCTATCTCTGTTTGGTCTGTCTTTTTTGCTTCTATCCATCTTACTGTCTCTCACTCCCTTCCCTCTGCCCTCCCCCCCCCCTCCTCCTCTCTCTCTCTGATAGTGACAGAGTAGCCTTGTGTAAGCTGTGGCGCGCTATCATTCTGCGGGACAAGGCAGGCATGAAGAGGTACTCCAATGATCTTGGGGTCAAAGGTTAGTGCTATAAACATTGATCATTTTGTTGCATACTGTAGTAATACAAAAATGTGGCCAAGTGTTCATTGTGGGGTTGAGGAGTAATTTGTGGGGTTAAATGTGCCATGCTAAATGACAGTAACACGCAGGGCTCTACAGTGCGCCCATTTCACTCGCACATGTGAGTAAAAATGATGGCCTGCGAGTGCAAAAAAATATTTAGGCGCACTGGTGCGAATGACTTCTAACCATGTCAATGTTTGTCTACAAAATACACCGCAACATCAAGAAACATTACTGGTGCAAACCATAGAATCATGTTGCGAATGCAGCATAAAAACTACACCTCCCATCAACGTTAGCAGTTTCGCGTTGTGACTCGCTAGTAGTCGCTTCTATCAAATCCAAGAGCACGCAGAAAAAGTGGAAAGTTAGACTAGCCAGCCAAGATGCAAGATTGAAGAAATTACTTCTTCTATCCACCGAATTCATCGGATATCGGAGGAACAGGATGAGATTCTGAGAATGCAGTGAGAAAAGGAAAGGTAACCTAACATGCCTTTTAGCCCAGTTGACGTATTGGCTGCAATATGCAAAATATAGCTGTAGCGAACAGGCTCCCATTTTATTCAAAGGTAGAACGCGACAACTCCAGGCTTCCACGCATGCTTGTTTGTTTACACCGAATACAAGCTGAAGTGCAAAACGAAAGTAGGCCTAACGTTTGCCTACTGCCCCCATCAATGCAGATATTTCAAATAAAAAGTAAAAGTATAAGAAATATATATATCCTTGATTAGCCTATGTTGAGTTTTGTGGTAGAGAAAATGGACTGTTTTAGTAGTAGTATTAGGCAGTATGCAGTCAGATAGGTCACCATGGGCATATTTGGATTAGCTACAGATGGATTCACAAATAAATAAATTAGCCTACATTTGGCAGGATACTTGATATACATATACAATGCAAATATGGCAACGTATTATACTATTTTACATTAACAAAATGTAGGAAAATTGAACAGACTGAATAAAGTAGGCACTGATCTTTAAAATCCTATTTCCTGTAGCCTAAATGTTGTCAGTCATTCCTAATATTCGCAATTGGTGCACTGGCATGTTTAAGTGTTAGCTGCAGTGTAATGTTAGATTATGTTTAAGTTTAAGTACAGAACTGACTGCGCCCAAATTTTTGTCTGTGCTCCTAAATTTTCCTAAAACGGGTGCACAAGAGCTCCTGGAAATTTTTTTTAGTGTACAGCCCTGTCATGATGACTTAATCATGGTTAGTCACTTCAGTCTATTTGGCAGGGTTCCTTGAAAGTAAGCTGTCATTTTTGAGAAATATCTTACAACTCTCTCTCGCTCTCATCCCTGATTGGCTCCTTCTTCTCCATCAGACTACTTCCTGTTCTGTGAGATGCTCCTGCAGCGGCCAATCAACATGCGGGAGCTTGGCCTGGGGAACATCCTGAGCCGGGAGGAGACGGCGTACATGCGCAACATGGCCGCCAACCACTTCGACAACGTCATGCAGGTGCTGAAGGCCCTGCCACGGCCCATGCTGCTGGTGTTCCGTAACATCAACACGGTGCGCAGCATCAACATTTCCCTCGGAGCGCCCATCGACCGCTACTTCGTCATGGCCAAGAGGTGGGAGGACCACAGGCTTTTTAAAATCAGAAAAGCAAGAAAAAATAATTGGTGTGAATCAATGAGACCTAATTATCAATGTGCATCATTTTATTTATTTATTGAACATAGATTTTAACCAGAGAGGTATAGCCAATTCGCTAAACAGAGACCTCTCAACTAAGGATTGAGGTTTTTTTACCCACATTGATATGGGTCAAATACAGTGCTATTTTATTAATGGTCCTCTTTAATGAAAGCTCTTGTTGGGCTGTAAGATTGTGTCTCCCTGCCTTGCAGTTGAGCCTGTGTATGTTGGTTGTGTTGGCTCTAGTGCTGTGCGAGGGTGGGGCAAGATCCAGGCTGACGACACCAGGGTGCTGCCCAGCTTCGGACTCTTCTGCTGGCTCAGGACCACCTGGGAGAGCCTCAAGTTCGAGTGTGCTCTGAGGTAAATAATACAGCATCCTATGCATCAAGCTGTGCTATACTGTGTGTGCAAAAGCCAGCTGCTCTTTACTAAACATTGGTAGTTGACAGGAGGTCAAAGGTGAGGGTTACTTTTGTTCAAGGAAGGGTTATATTATAGCCAGGTTCCATAGTTGTTTGTATACCAATGACTTGTGTGTTTGTGTGTCCTTACAGGACAGAGATGGCCATGATGAGCCTGACCCGATCCCTGCTCCAAATCCTCTCCTTCTTCGGTCTCATCACGCTGGACCAGGACGTGTACCAGTACCTGAAGTGAGGTGGACACACCTGTCACCCAAACTTCCTACCTCAGCAGGGGACCCATTCTGTGGAAACATGCATCTGGCACCGCCAGAATAATGCAAGAAAGATCAAATCATGGATTTTTCATATGAAATCTCTTAGGCTTTTGTAATCAATGGATGTTGAAGGGGTTTTATTATTTATTTTTTATCATCAAACTAGTGCTGTTTTCTATTGCTGACTCTCCAAGCCCAGGTTTTTTGAATGTTCTTTCGCCCTTCTGTTGAGAACATTTTCATTTTGCATTTCAAAGTTGAAGAAACCCAATGAAGGAGGAGCAATGACTAAAGAAGTGAAATTGAAAAGGGTGTGAAGAATATTACTAACTTAACAATATTGTTGACATGAAGCAATACAATCTCATTTTACTTTTCACTTTCACACTGAAGTTGGCAAACTGAAGTTTAGCCTTATGTGAATTGTTTTAACCTTTTATACGTGTTTTTTTTAAGTAATTCCTAACATAATATAAATCTTAAATACATGCATTATTAAACAAAACATTTTTTGTATCTGTTAATCAATGCGATTACTTCTACAATAGCATACTGAAAGTTTCTATGTTGTACACGTATGCCTTTGTGGCAGGTGTTCCCACGGATTGGGGGTTGTACAGATTTCACCATGTTTTGTAAACCTGAACATCCCTGAACAAGAGGAGGAATATCAGATGAACACCAAAGCACACAACATTTAACTGCTGCTGCTGTCAGGGTAACATATATGTATTATCTGCTGGGATATTATATTTATGCACAATGTGCAGTTTCATTTAGCACAATAAAAATAAAGCAAAAAAAACATTTGGTCTTACCTTTTTTCTCCCAAAGATCTGTCTGTGACAACAAAGGAACACCAGAATCATACTCCAGACATGAGATCAAATAGTTCAATGTTCACCAGAATCATACTGCAGACATGAGGTCAAATGGTTCATGGTTCACCAGAATCATATGGCAGACATGAGGTCAAATGGTTCATGGTTCACCAGAATCATACTGCAGACATGAGGTCAAATGGTTCATGGTTCACCAGAACCATACTGCAGACATGATGTCGAATGGTTCATGGTTCACCAGAATCATACTGCAGACATGAGGTCAAATGGTTCATGGTTCGCCAGAACCATACTGCAAGACATGAGGTCAAATGGTTCATGGTTCACCAGAATCATACTGCAGACATGAGGTCAAATGGTTCATGGTTCACCAGAATCATACTGCAGACATGAGGTCAAATGGTTTGTTTTGTGGTCATGACACCAACAACCATGTTTGACTCTCCTGTAGCTCATAACTGCAAATATTATATATGGGGCAGCCGAGGCCTACTGGTTAGCGATTCGGACTTGTAACCGGAGGGTTGCCAGTTCGAACCCTGAACAGTAGGAATGGCTGAAGTGCCCTTGAGCAAGGCATCTAACCCTTACTGCTCCCCGAGCGCCGCCGCTGTAGCAGGTCACTGCGTCGGGATGTGCTTCACCTCACTGTGTGCTGAGTGTGTTTCACTAATTCACGGATCGGGATAAATGCAGAGACCAAATTTCCCTCACGGGATCAAAAGAGTATACAGGTGCTGGTCATATAATTAGAATATCAAAAAGTTGATTTATGTCAGTAATTCCGTTCAAAAAGTGAAACTTGTATATTATATTCATTCATTACACACAGACTGATATCTTTCAAATGTTGATTTCTTTTAATTTTGATGATTATAACTGACAACTAATGAAAATCCCAAATTCAATATTTCAGAAAATTAGACGTGTTTTTTTTAAGTAATTCCTAACATAATATAAATCTTAAATATTAAAATAATATTATTAAAAAGCATTATATTGTAGACATGAGCATACTTCTACAGTAATTTATCCCTGGGTGCTGCAAGTACTGTGCTGACTTGTTTCTTTTTTATGATTAAGATATCTGCAGTGTCCAGGCTGTACCACTTCACACTGCACCCCTTCCCATGAACGAGGGCTTCAACAAAGACCAGACCCTGTTCCTCATCCACCAGATGGGGATCCATCTGGAGGTAGAAGGTGAGGGACCGGCAAAGTCCCTCAACGACCTCAACCGGCGTCTGAGGCTGGGGAAAAAAACGAAGCAGCTGCTGTGGGAGGAGATGGCTTGGAAGCTAGAGCTGCAGTCCGGGCAGCAGTTCCAGCAGGAGAAGGTGGCCCAGAAGTGGTTGACGCTGGTGGAGGGCTACAAGAAATGTAAGGACAATAACACGTCAACTGGAAGGGGGCCTGTCCGCTTCAAGTTTTACGGGGAGATGGACGAGCTGCTTGGGGGCAATCATGATGTGGACCCAACTGTTGTGGGGACCGATGGTTGTGGTGTCGATGTACGCAGACCTGATGCTCTGAGGCGGTCCAGCGCACCAGACTGGGATCCCTTATCATCTCCCTCATCGGCTCCCTCTCCAGTGCAGTCCACTAGCTCCTCTGCCCCATCTCCAGCTTCACCCTCAGCCAGTCGCACTCCAGCTCGCGTCCCCACCAGACCCTCTGGCACCCCAAGGTCGCGGAAGCGGCAGAGGCTCGAGGATGACCTCTTGGCCTACCTTGAGAGGTCTGATGCTGCTGCCATGGCTGCTGCACAGAGGCGCCATGAAGAGACCCTGGTGGAGTTGAGGGTGATCAGGGAAGATCGAAGTGCCTTCATCCAGTTGTTCAGCAGGATGGTGGAGAAGCAGTGGAGTGTCCCAGACGAGACGCCTCTGACGCTGTCTCCTGTTCAAGAGTGGCTTGACACAAGGCATGCGACAGCTGAAACCCATGTCTTGCATACTTCTGTACGTGGTGGTTCTTGAAGCACTGACTCCAGCTGCAGTCCACTCTTTGTGAATCTCCCCCACATTTTTGAATGGGTTTTGTTTCACAATCCTCTCCAGGGTGCGGTTATCCCTGTTGCTTGTACACTTTTTTCTACCACATCTTTTCCTTCCCTTCGCCTCTCTTATTAATGTGCTTGGACACAGAGCTCTGTGAACAGCCAGCCTCTTTAGAAATGACCTTTTGTGTCTTGCCCTCCTTGTGCAAGGTGTCAATGGTCGTCTTTTGGACAACTGTCTTCCCTATGATTGTGTAGCCTACAGAACTAAACTGAAAGACCATTTAAAGGCCTATGCAGGTGTTTTGATTTAATTAGATGATTAGAGTGTGGCACCAGGTGTCTTCGATATTGAACTATTCTAATTTTCTGAGATACTGAATTTGGGGTTTTCATTAGTTGTCAGTTATAATCATCCACATTAAAAGAAATAAACACTTGAAATATATCAGTCTGTGTGTAATAAATTAATATAATATACAAGTTTCACTTTTTGAATGGAATTACTGAAATAAATCAACTTTTTCATGATATTCTAATTATATGACCAGCACCTGTATATACTTATACTTATTTCTTATAAAAACAGACAGAGAACTTGAAGTCTGACTAACACTGTGGTCATCGTCTAGAAATCTGTTTGCTGTAAGCACATGTACAATCACATACACATACAATCATGTAAGAACGGGTCAAACGGGTAGCGGAAAGTTTATCTCTTTTCAGAGAATACTCTTAACATAAAATCCACAAAAGAGTTGAGGAATGTTTTTTAATTGTTTTTGTTTACAAAATATTTTATGAAACATGATACAATCTTCAATTACTTTTTTTTGAGGTTTTGTAAAAAGACATACAACAATAACAAAATTATTTTGTCCCTAAACATTCCCAGACTCTTGAGTTATACAGAACACTTTTTTTTCAGTCTGGTCTTAAACTAAACACAAGAACTTAGAAGTACAGCGTGGTGGAAGAACCTCCGGAAACAACTGGCTTTAGAAGTGAGCTGTAACTCTGTCAATCTCCAGAAGATCCTCCAAAATCTACAAGAGAAGATGGGTCAATTCATTAGCATTTTTCAAAGTCAAATGTACAGTTTGACAATAAAACTTCAGGCTGAGGGATTCAAGTGGTGGTGAAGAAGGTGTAGAAGGTTTAAAAAAAAAAAAAAAAAACTCAATTGTGGTGTTTCACTTCTGTATTCACGCCTAAGATTAGAATGCAACAAATGGAAAAGTACAGACATCGCTTTTTTTTTTTTTTTTTTTTTTTAATCTTCAGTTTTCAAATAAAAGTAAGGGCAACTGTGTGCTTACAATGTCTGAGGTGGTTCCGATCTTCTTGGCCAGCTCACTGCGTTCCATGGTGCTCAGGTACAGGTACTTGTTCAAGAGCTCCCCATCCAGAATGTTCCGCACAGGATTCTGTAGCGTCCGTCGGTCTGTGTTCAACATCCTATTCACAGAGGATCCAGATGTCAACTCAACACACACACTTGTCATAAGCATGACATTTGTGAAGATTACTCAGAATGGTGTGTAAATTCCTCTGGTTGGCTCAGTGTGTGTAAGAATATTGTGTGTTTGTGTGTGTATAAAGGAATCTTTAGGATATGTGTTCATCAACGATTCATAGTTTCTGTATTACACATGCGAGTAAGAATGCTCTTGAGGTTCAGTATTTGCATTTGTGTCCGTGAAAACCAACACATAGTATAGTGAGTATTAATGTGTGTGTGTGTGTGTGTGTGTGTACCTGAATGCTTTAGGGTTGAAGCCAGTGTGGTGAGGCAACATGTGTGTGTGTACCTGAATGCTTTAGGGTTGAGGCCAGCGTGGTGAGGCAACATGTGTGTGTGTACCTGAATGCTTTAGGGTTGAGGCCAGCGTGGTGAGGCAGCATTGTGGTCAGGGCGTTCTGCAACATCAACAGACGCCGGTACGTCTTCTCCTGCATTGGCAGCAGCAGCCCGATACCTCCATCCAGTGTGGCTGTATGAAAACACACATTTAGCACACACACACACACACATAATAAATCACACAAAGAAGGATCATAATAATATAACAAATAATATAATATGTAATATAACAATAAAAATATCATAAATACCGGTATGTTAAATCACAGGCAGGTTTCAGCCCCCTCTTAAATATATAACACTGGTCTGGCTGGCTGGCAGCCAGAAATAGCTGTTAAATCCTGAACCTCACCCTGGAGCACTGAGAACTTAACTGCTAATAACTGTCACATTAAATCACATATAACATGTGTAAGTGGGATTATAGGAGGCAGTCTACAGGTGGAAAACTGGAGCTGGGAACCAATGGTTACAGTAATACTTTAAATGGAGTCATTAGAGTTGAACAACTCATCTACAGCGTGTTTTAGTGAATGCTTGTTCGCTAATAAGGTTCAGTGTCTACACTGTATCAGGTCATGTCAACTATGTTAAAAAGTTAAAGAAACTTGAATTTTTTATGCCATTTATGACTGACATGGGTTCCCAACTTCCCTTAACAAACGTCAGTTAATGCATTAAGTAAGTAATATGCTCTGAGAGTCAGTACTGAAAACCATAGGATAAATTTATTCAAACTTTAATCGGCTAAAATGGGTAACATTTGGTGGTTAGAGGAGCCTTCTGAGGCACCCTTGCATATCTAAACTGCAGAGCCGTATCAACTCTGAAGGACCTTTCTGAACTTTCAAGGCCCTCAATAATACTCACCAAACCAGGTGATGTGCTTGTTGTCCCAGGTGAGGGCCTTCTTGCTGCTGGGGTCCAGCGCCCCGCGACAGGGCATCCTCCACAGGGCGTTCACGTGCGCGCCCACATTAAAGTCCGCCCGACGCAGCAGACGCATGCCCCCAAAGCTCTCTTTCGCTATGGAAAGAAAGAGGGGACAATTTCAAAATCTGTTTTCACAGTCCGCTCCCTAATTGTTTTTTTGACTTTCTGGACAATAAACACGGGACCAAATTTAGCAGCCCAGAGCACACCAGGATGTCTTACACAGTACTTGTTACTGTACTGGACTGCCAGTAACAGTTTGCTTTCTCTGACACTGAGAAGAAGACATACCTTCTGGGAGATACATGTAGACCAGTAGATTTTTTTCCCTGTCAGACACTAGAAAGAATAACAGCACACAGAGCATAAGGCATTTTAGAAGGTGAGATTGCAAGATCTACCATGATGAAACTATTTCAAATAAAATAAAAAGGACCCAAAAGATAAACAAGACTGAAATAGCACATACCAATGAAACCTATCTGGTTGTTGTCTACCATGAACTCTATGCTGTACACCTCCACGGGTTTCGCGTCCTGAAAAACAAACAAACAATTGACAAAGACTAATGACTAACATTCACAAAATGTTCGCTCACTGCCTTGCACAACAGACAGACTGAGAAAGTAATTTATCCCCAGGGCCATTGAACTGTTCAATGCTTCACTTAAGGGAAGAGGAGAAATAGACTTCTCTGCATAGTCCGTCTGTCTCTTCACCCCCTCCATGTTTGGATACTGTCTGTCCACTAGCCACTTTTACCATTGTCTTTCTGCCTCATTGTTTGCGTGCTATATTAGCACATTAGCACATATGCATAACCCCTCCCTCCATGCCACAGCCGAACTGTGGCCACACTTATACCTTTTCTTAAAATAGTTAAATATATAGATATATAGACTTTACTTTACTTTATTTCTGCATTGTTGCAACTGTTGGACTTACTCATTTGCACTATCACCATGACACTCATTCACACAGAGCACCTTACCTTACCTTACCTTACTATGCACAGAGAATCACAGGCTCAGTCCCTGCCTCAGTCATTGCAAGCGCCTCTGATTGATTAATCACCACTATGTGGATACTATTTTTTAGAATTGATTTAGATTAAGTGTTAGTTAGTATAATTTGTATTTTAGTATATTTAGCATATTCTTTATCTTCTACTGTCCTTATTGCTTAGTTGTGTTTTTTATATTATATACTTTAATTACTCTTTCTGCTGTCAAAGAATGTGTTTGTGTTGTCTGTATGCTGCTGAGACCTTGAATTTCCCCTGGGGATCAATAAAGTATCTATCTATCTATCTATCTAAATGTTAAGACCAATGGACGTGAAGTCAGTCAGTCAGAACGTCATTCAAAGTAAACATCAGTGGAGGTAAAAACCTCTCCGGTTCATAAGGTTAATGAAATGCATTATTTTAATGCATCCAAGCACTAAATTAGCTCGTTTTAATGTCAGAATAACATTGTTCAGCATTATTCACATGGCAACTCAAGCATCTCCAAAACACGAGAGAGCACATTAACCTGGAGTACATAAGTACACAACTTTTTGTCCTCCTATGATGCTGAAAACAAACAACAACAACAACAAATCCATCTACCAAAACACAGAGGACTAGAGGTGTCAACCAATATACTCGTAGTGCATTTCAAAAACATGACCATTTCTCTCTAACTCTACAATAATATAACTGGCCTTGGTATTGTTTGATATCAAACACAAATTCATCCTGATGCTGCCTTGAAATCAGACTTCAGCTCTGAAACAATATTCTCTTTGCCAAGTCTTCCTTTTGAGACCAATGGAGTCCACTAGTTCCCGTTTCCCTGTGACTGGTTCCTGGTTCCTTACCCTGCTGACCAGCGAGAGGGTCTTGCTCTCCTCCTGGTAGCGCAGCAGCGAGACACTCTTCATGACATCAGCGGCCAGGATAAAGTTCTTGATGCTCATCATCTGGTGGATGTAGAGCTGCGTGTCGATGAAGGCCATGCCTGTCAGATCATTGTCCTTCAGACTCCACAGGAAGATCTGCACAAGAGAAGAGCAGATGTAGGGGAAGAGAGAGAAAGTTGGGCCACTGGATTTTTCACTGAATCAGCTGAACTGTGAAGATACCAGAATGGTATCACAAAATAACTATCTCACAAAATAACAAAATCACTATCTTATGGCCCTGGCACAAATGACCAGCTAACATAATTTTGGTGTAACGGGGGGAAGGGTGAATGAAATTCAAATTCAAGATTCAAGTCATCTGAAATTACTATCATTTTGACTGAACTATAAGAGCAGACTGCAGGGAAGAAGTAATTAAAAACATGTCTTCATGTGTTAGCAATGGTTACCACTAAAGTCATACGAGCAGCTGATAGGAAACACTTATAATTGTTTTTCAGTATACATGTGAAACGAGAAAAAACACTGAGGCAGCAAAGTTTGAGCCACAACCTTTGACTGAATACATGGCTATTGGAACAAACTGAGAGGAATGCAATTTACACAGGAAAGCTGTTAAATTCCTTCTGCTGTAGAGGTAGGGGATTTCACACAGTGGCTGATCAACAAGCCTACTTATCTTACACAACATGAAACATGATCAGTATCATTTACAGATCTGGTTAATCGGGTTCTTACTGAGGTTCTCGTTGTTTATCTTTTCCATCGCTTAGATATGCCTAAACATGGGAACACACCCTGATGTGTGAACATGTGTCATGTTCACGTTTTTTTAAAGAGCATTTATAAATGTGTGGATGTCTGTGTGTGAGTGTTTGTGCACATGAACATCCATAAATACCTGCACTAGTCAATGAGCGAGTGTGTATGCAGAGTGTGTGTGTGACTGTGTATATATGTGTGTGTGCTTACTTTTTGTCCGATGGCAGACACCAGGTAGCCACTGCAGTGGCAGAGTGCAGTCACAGGTCCTTTCTGTTCCTTTTCATAGAGCACCTTAAACTTGTTTTTGGTCAGGGGCTGACCTGGCTCAGGCACAACCTCAATCACATCAAGGATCAGAATCTACACCGCCACACAGGCAGGGAGGCAGGCAGACACACACACGCACGCACGCACGCGCACACACACACACACACACACAAAACACAAAAGATAACCCATTACCAAACTCTCAAACCCCATTAAGAGCTTTACTTCCTGACACAAGATTGTACAAATCAACATTAATCAGAACTCTTCACAAAGCTTAGAGCAAGGAAAACATTTTGACTGTTCAAGTACTAACAGTAGCACAGTATGCGATAACAATGGTGGCACTATTACCCCTGTTATGTGTGACACAGAGTGAGTGAGTGAATATGAATGTGTGATGTGTGTTTGTGTGAGTATAAGAGTGAGTGAGTGTATGTGTGTGTGTGTGTGTGTGTACTCTCCCCCTGCAGTATAAAAGAGAGAGAGAGAGAGAGAGTGTGTGAGTGTGAGTGTGAGTGTGTGTGTGTGTGTGTGTGTGTGTGTGTGTGTGTACACTCACTCTCCCCCTGCAGGTGACCTCCTCCCCCTGAATGAGACAGGTTCCGAGAGCCACGTAGCCCTTTAGGCCGGACACCGTCTCCTGACTCTTCAGGGCCACAGTCTTCATGCAGGTCACATGTTCCCACTCCTCCAAATCAATACTGATCACGAGAACACACACCCACAGAAACTAAGGTTACACATACTCAACACATAAATATTTAACATTAACACATGAGGCGAATACAACACACAGAATGGGGTCATTATGAGGACCATTTGCTCCAACTCAAGCAGATCAATACCAACACATTACAAACCGTAAACACAGAAACACAAGCTTGATTTATAAACACACACACACACAAACTCACCGTGTGTTTGGGATGGCCTCCCAGCTGACAGGTGAGATGAGCTGAATAGAGAACTTCTCCTGCTGAGGGTTGATGTACCGTTCATCTACACACACACACACACAAAGATAAAATGATCACCTTCATAGTAGATATGGAAGCAACTCTGCCTGTGTCAATCTGCTATTGTATTAGTGTGAAAGACAGTATGTGTGTGTGTGGGGGGGGCATGCATGTATGTGTACTGTATCTGTTTTAGAAAATGAGAGTGAATGTGTGTAATGGCGTTCATGCAGATTTCCCCTCACCTCTCTCGATCGTCTCAAACTCCTTCTCCTCCCCAGTCATCCTGGGGATGCGCGTACACGGCTCCTTGATGCTCGAGCACACTGCATACACCTGGGAAAGACAGACAGACAGACAGGCAGACACATGACAGAATGAGTACCGTCCATATCTACATTTATTAATTTAGTGGACACATTCAACTAAAAGCTAAATGCCAGTGGGGTGGATGGCAATACTACTACTACTACTACTACTACTACCTCTATACTCTGGACATTTCACACGAAAAGAGTCGGGCTGGAAATATATTTTTGCCGTGAGATGTCAGAGGGTTGATGAAAGGAAAATGCATCTTGGAAGGATGCATCTTGACTTAATTCATTTTTCCTGATTTTTGCTGGGTGTCATGTAAGAGTTGAACGACTTATGCTTTACTTTGACAGCAAAAGGATGATTTACATGTTGGTGGATTACCATACAGTGGACATGCTTGTTGATCTTAGGAAGTGCTGTTACCTTAGACTCTACATGGTAGGTCACGTAGTGGACTGTACACCTTAACGGAATCTTCCGGACAGGCCATGGAGCGTCATACGAGAGGTAGGTGGGCAGCACGCTGATTCTCAACTCTCCCTACGAGACACACACACACACAAACACAAACATCAACACAAAGTCCTTTTTTGGGTACTCAAACTATTATAGATCACAGATGTATGTGACAATTATGGGCGTAAACAGGCTTTCCGGTAGCCTAGAAATCTAGACGCGCCCCTAGCGGCAGCGAATTACATTTGCTGCCAGGGCTAGTCTAGCAACTCTCCGTTGGCTTGTGAGCTCCAGAAATCGAAACTCAATCAGGCCAATGAAATTATGAAATAATGTCGTTAGGTGGGCTTAACATAATGATTGATGACAGAGTTGCAACGGTTTGGCTTGAATTCCCTGCTACTTGAAAACAAATAAGATGAATGTTGCTGTTGGCGAACAGTGTGACACGAGTTAAGCTTTTATTAAGTTGGCAAACGTTTGAACTAGCCAACTAGATCCGCTGGTGGGAAACGCATGGGACTCATAGCGCTGCCGCTGTCCTATTGCGTGCAGAGGGAATTTGAAAGACAACTGATTATCCCGCCCCTCGGACTGAGCACTGCGAACGGTGAGTGCCCAGACCCTACATTTTAATGTGGGTCTGGCTCGTCAGGCTAGCTTTCCGGTTCAATACTATAATATTTAGCTGCAGATTCAATACATATTGTGAAAAATTATAAACAGTGCAGTTCAGTGTCAAAAATACATTCCATATAAATTAAATTTTGCTTGTATGACTGGTCTCTGAATTTGGATTCTCCAGTTAGATATAAGTAACCAACAGCAAGACCCTTAACATGAGAACATGGCTTGTATGGCATTTTGGCTCTGTGATTTCCCTAGCCCACTTCAGCTGCGGCAGCCAAGGCACCTGTTTGTTGAAGTAGAGGAAGCCCTTGGGGCAGTTGATGTTGTGGAACGGGGAAAAGGACTCGATTGGCCCGTCGATGATCATGGGGTGGAGCCTCATGGCCCCACGGGATGTCACCAGCATCCAGTGAGGGGACGGCCCACAGATAAACACCTGAGGGAGGGGGGGGGGGGGGGGAGAGAGAGAGAAAGAGAGGGAGGGGTAGAGAGAGAGAGAGAGACGATTGGTTCATGGTTGCTAAGGAGAGGGTTGGTTCATGGTTGCTACCCTTTCCTTGCCCGAGGCCGTTCTTTAGGACAATAATCAATCAATACTTGACAGTGCTTCTACAAGAACTGCCAAATATTTGAAATGCTCTCTTTGTTTTAAGAGCAATCCAGTGCTTGTGCTATATGTGTTATTTAAGCAATGAAATGAAAGGAATCAAACAAAAACCAAACAGCCTTGTTGCTTCAGATACCTGACACTTATCAGTGGCATCTGTGGTCTTACCCCTGAGTATCCAGAGATGTCCCTGAAGTATCGGAACCTCGCCACGCGACCTTTGAGCCCTAACCCCTCCTCACCAGGACCCTCAGCTTTCTTGTCCCTCTTAGAGAGCTTGGCTTTCTTCTCCCGGAAGTTTATGTTGTGTGGCATCTGTAGACACGTTGAGTTTTATTAACAACCTGACCACAACAGAGTTAAGGCACCCATCGAAAATGTCTTGTACATTAAGATGTATGCGGAAGGTAACGTGAAGGTTCTCTTCACTAATCAAGGAATCTTTCCGTTACAGTTAGCAGCACTGTGATAGCAATGCAATAGAAAATGGCTTTCAAGTAGCATTATGAATGGAAGCCTCGGAAAGCAAGCTGCGTCCATTTCTTACCTTTTTAAAGCGCACTTTCAAGTTGCTCTGGACAAGCTGCTGGTCATAAGGGAACGCTTCATAGATAAGAAGCTCCTGTTCAACATGGACCTAACAAGTACACAAAAAATGTTATGCAATTTTATCGTTTTTAGTTTAAATATCTACTGTGTTTTCCTATAAAAATCTTTAGAATGATGAGAAGAGATTTAAGACTCACCAACAGGTAAGGCCGGCTATGATTGTAGCCCAGTGCCACCAGGGATACCTCCTTGACCAGTGGGATATCTCCCTGACGAGTGACCTCCTCCTTTTTACCTTCCTGTGTTGCTGATTGGCCAGCTGAACTGTCCACCAACACTCTCTGACCAACCGGGAAGTTCTTCACCAAAAAGACCAGGCGCCAGTCAGGAAGCTGGAAAATCTAATAGTAATATGGCAAGAAATGTTTAGCTGCCTCAAAGATGTACAAAACAAAATGATCAAAGAAAGAATTTGTGATGGAAAAGTTACAATTTTCCATTTTTTAAGTTCCAATTTTGTTTTAACTTCAAATCCTACCTCCATGACCCCGTTCTCTCTAACCACCATGCACCAGTGCGTTGGGTCCAGCTTGCTGTGGGCCCCGTCCTTCCGCATTGCGGTTGAGGTCGAGTTGCCTTGCTCGTCTTTGGTGGGGCTGGTAAGAGGACCGGAGTCCCCATACAGCATCTCCTCCTCATCGTCCACCGTGTTACTGAGGAGAGAAGGACAGGCGGTAGGAGAGGTCAACTCGGAGCGAGTAAAGCTCTTAACAACCATCACTTCTTGCAGCTTGCAAATATGCACTCAATTGAAATGTCAATTGTGGAATTGGGAGAGAACTGGAACAGTTCAACAACTCAAAGATTGAAAGACTGATCATTAATAACCAATGACAATGAGTGATCAGTGATCATGTGTGCTGTCGTTGGTTTACCTCATGTCCTGTATGACCAGCTCAGTCTCGATGTGGCTCTGTGTTCCCACGACCTCCTTGGTCAGGAAGCTGACCTTGTTTTCCGTGGTGAAGATGCCGCTGATGTCGCGGTAGGCACAGAGCGTGATCACGCGTGATTGCTACGATCAGGAAACATGCAAAAACACTTCAGTTCAGTTCAGTTCAGTCAACTATTATATTTTTGTCTTTTTAATCATTCTCTATTTTTAAATGATTTTACCTTGTGCGTTTTATGTTTTTTTTTAAAGTTATTATTATTACTATGATCTTTACCTTTTAAACTATTCTTTCACTATTGCCCTTTTATGCTTTTAATTGTTATTACTGTTCGCTTTTGTTTATGTAAAGCACATTGAATGACCTCTGTGTATGAAATATATAATAATATATATAAATAAACTTGACTTGACTTATAGAATAGAAACTGGACCGTAAGTGGACTCAAATCAAGTGGACACATCATGCATTGTGCAGGGTAAAGTGAACTGGAGTCATTGCTGACCATGTGAATCTGAGGCTTCTGCAGAGCCAGTCGGTGGGTTTTGCCCATGTAGGAGTCAGTCTTCAGGACGAACATGGTGACCACACCCTCGGCCGTCATGATCACCACGTAGGGGTCGGCCACGGAGCACTGCACTATGGGAGAGCCCAGATCCACCGGGATGAAGTGAAGCTGGGTCACTGTGAGAAAGACAAAAAAACGGATGAGGAGAAAAAATGGATGAGGAGAGAGAAAAAGAGACACAAGCAGAGAGAGAGAGAATTGTAAAGAGAGGGGGAGAGACTGATGTAAATATAAATGTAAAATAGTAAAATGTAAATGTAAATGATATTAAGTAAACCTTGCCTTCAATGGCCTCCAGAGCCTAAGCAAAGGACCAGATGGACAATTTGCATGCTGGGGTAAGTACCTTTTCCATAAGACCTCAACAGCTGAACCCTAATACAAAGCTAACAGTCCAAACTGGATCAGTAAGGAATAGCGAAACCTTCATTCAGAGAACTTTTTCTGAGTGTGTCATGGTGAAAACATTAAAGAGGCTAGTTGATCTTTCCCGTTGGGCGGGGGCGAGGTTAACGGAGTCTCTTACCCCCCTCCAGCAGCCTGATGCCCATGGGTGACACCTGGATGATGTACTTGTTGTCCCCGATGTTGCCGGCAAACACTGTGGGGCCCTGTGTGGCGAAACCGCTGGTGTCCAGCTCCATGATCTCCTGCCCCGTCTGCAGGATCTGAAAACACACAACCAAAAGGGAAAGGTTATTTACACACACGGGTGCACAGGAAGACCGAGATAGAGCACACACACACACCGATTCAATCCCCGACCAGGCTTGCAGAATTTGTCTTGTAATCGCTCAATCCCATTTACTTGCTGACTAGTGAAGTGTGCCGGTTACACCACTGGGGTTTCTGTACTGCTACAATGTGCTGAGCAATGATCTGTGTGTGTATGTGTATGTGTATGTGTGTGTGTGTGTGTGTGTGTGTGTGTATATACCATAGTGGAGTCCTCTCTGCTCAGGATGAGGAAGCCGTGCTTGTTTTTCTCGTCCTCTATGGTGGGCTCCTGCTTCTCCTCCTCAGCGTTCTCACTGTCGGCCTCTTCAGCGGGCGGCTGCCATACCGAACAAGAGAGGCAGAGATATGAAGAGGACGAGACGACAAGAATAAAGACAGGGAAATCAAAATAGAAAAAAAGGAAATCAAAAGGGGGCAGCCGTGGCCTACTGGTTGCCGGTTCAATCCCTGACCAGTAGGAAAAATGTGGGCAGGGGAACTGGTTGAGCTCTGCTCTCCCAAGCCCACATCCACGGCTGAAGTGCCCTTGAGCAAGCCCTAACACATCACTGCCCCCCGAGCACTGCTGTAGCAAGGCAGCTCACTGCTCCGGGTTAGTGTGTGCTTCACTTCACTGTGTGTTCACTGTGTGAGGTGTGTGTTCACTAATTCACGGATGGGATAAATGCAGAGACCAAATGCCTTGTATACGCAAGTATACTTGGCCTTTAAACCTGATTTACATTTACATTTACAAAACAGAAAGAGGGAAATCAAAGAGGTGAGGTAGTTTATGGAGAACTAGTAATGTGTCAGTCACTACTTGTTCTGCATTCTGTAATATTAGTATCTGAATATTAGTATCTGAATCGGAGGCCATTGTGTACCGAGGGGGCAGAGCTCACCTGCTCTGGCTTCTCCTCGCTGGATATGACCGTCCACATGTCATGGCATCCAGGAAGTTCGAAGGTGGTGACCACTTGAGGCCTGATACTCCGCTATGGGAGGGCAGATAAAGAGGGTGATGATGAGGGTCACCAACACAAACAAGACCACATAAACACAACAACTATAGACCCTTTCAACAATAAAAACAAAAACAATGCTTGAACGTTCTATTTGGGCCCCAATCTACTTCCTCTGCATTAAGATAACATATGGAATGTTAAAAAGGAAGTCTTGTGGGGCCAACTATGATGCTGATAATGGAACTCTCTTGAAAGGGTCCATACACTCAGAAAGGCAGATATTGTGTGGCACAGGGTTTTGAATGGCAGACAACCCAAACAAGTCAAGTACTAGGAATTCTATGAACACAAAGCCAGTTAAACTGTCAGGCCAGGTCTGATTTTCATTGCAAGACCTTCTCATGACTCCAAGCAAATGGGTGTGTAAGAAGATTGGGTAACACTTTACCTGACAGTATCGACATAAGAGTGACATGACACTGTCATGAACACATGACACGGTCATGAGACATGAACCCTAATCCTAACTTCTAACCCTAATCTTAACCCTAACCCTAACTTGTTATGACAAAAACCGAATGTCACTCAATAACAGAAGTGTTATGTCATAAACGTGTATGACTTGTTTATGACACGTTCATGACAGTGTCATGTCACTCTTATGTCGATACTGTAACTGTAAGTTTGTAACTGTAACTGTGCCATTATGTGAGGATGTGTGATTGTGGTACCAGTTGAGGGCAGTGTCCCTCAAGTATATGTGTGTATGTGTGTGTGTGTGTGTGTGTGTGTGTGTGTGTGTGTGTGTGTGTGTGTGTGTGTGTATGTGTGTTTGAGTAGGGGGGTGGGGGTAGGGGGTTTTGGAAGGGAACAAAAGACAGCGAGTTTAGAGATGGGGTGGGGAGGGGGTGGCATGCCCCTGGTTCTGTTTCTTGGGTGTTTTAAAGGCTTCTCCCACGGTCTTTGAGGGAGCCCTGGTAAACCCAGAATTCCTCTCGCACACACGCACACAACCTGCGGCAGACGAGCCTCACCGCCGCAGGTCTCTGTGCAGTGCTCTCTCGGACACACAAACACACAGCTATATATAAATGCAATACTATCCACACTCAATCTAGTCTATATTAAGCCTCAGTGGCCATTTCCAAGCACCAGGGTGAACACACACATACACACACAAACACACTTACTTGAAGGACAGACAGAGCTCCGTTTTTGCCGAAGCCAGAGCACACCACCACTTCTAGGTCAGGCTCTGGATTGCTTTGGAACTGTGGGGAGACATAGGAGCAGTTAATACCTAAATACATTACACTTACAATACTTTTATATGGTGTCATATATTTGACATTTATTTTTTTTAATTGCATTGGTAAAAACACTGTGTAAAAGAGAAATAAACAAGTACCTCTTCTGATAAGAAGGCTGGCTCTCCCATGGAAGCATTGGCACAGGGCCCGATGTTTAAAATGCTATCACACACCTGAGAGAACACAAACATTATAGGTGATTACCACAGTCATTCATCCAAACATGAACTGCTCAGTTGCCTGTGATGACTTCTCTAGTTTATCTTCATGTGATGGTTTATCCTGTTTATAGGGGCTGAAGTTGTGTTGAGGAAAATGAGTTGGTGGCTGTACCTCGAAAGAGTAGGTGGCCAGCTGAGTGCCTGATTGGGCCTCGCTACCGTACACTTCAATTTCATCCAGTTCATCTGGCATGGACGACTTAGCTGTGAGAAGACAAAACCATGTCAAGTGTCAATTAAAAAAAAATACACACTAGAAACAAAACACACTTTTTCCCTTTAAAAACACACACACACACACACACACACACACACACACACACACACACACACACACACACACACACACACACACACACACACACACACACACACACACACACACACACACACACACACACACACAACTCCTTTGCCATATACCTGTCCAACTAGCATTAGAATCCATGCGCTTCTTCTTAGTGGGCGGCTCCTCCTGAACAGATGAACACAAATCACACTTGTTTAGCCAACAAGCACGCTGGAGCTGCACTCCAAATACTCAAATGCAGCCAACTGAAAAGCTATTTTCCAACCTCAGACACCCGCACAGTTATGCTAGAGTGTTGCTGTAATCTCCTGACACTGCATTGGTAGACAGCAACACCAGCAGACACTTAACACAACCACATCTCGTCAATGAAAAATAACCAGAATGGAAGGGAAAGGAGCACCCACCGGCTTGTCCTTCTCCTTGTCCTTGTTGTCACTGTCCTCGTCCTCGTCCTCCTCCATTGTCGCCTCCTGAAGCTTCTCTGTGTACTTCAACAGCAGGGAGTTGCCCAGTCGGGAGCCCAGGAACAGATACCCAGGCTCCATCGTCATCATCTGGGGAAGGAGAAGGCAGAGACCGTTATCCTTAGGTGACGTTTTTTTTACCAGCAGACAAGACACAAAGGAACTCAAGTCCCCTCTGCCTTGCCTTGGCATGGTGCTTGTCAAAGACAAAACAGAAACACTAAGAAACCAGTGCATCATTTGAGGGAGTGAGACACAAGATGGAGAGGGGAAGACAGAGGTGGAGGTGTTACTTACACAGGTGGTGAGCACGCTGGCGGCAGCCTTGTCAAAGTGGAAAGAGCGCACACTCCTCATGCCGTCAGTGATGAGGGTCAGAACATAGCTACACAACACACACACACGCACACGCACACGCACAGATGTCAATTTCATATGGTAAAAATGGAATACATTACTAAAGCATTGCATTTGAAATAGGCTTTTGATAAAGCCCTTAGGACAGTGTCTGCCATCTGTATTGACATCTTGTACAAATAAATTCTGACACAACAATTGTACACATAAATTGACTGTGCGTTGTCTGCTATGATTATCAAACCAACTGGGGAAAAAAAACTTTACTCACATCTCTCCACCTTTCAGCGAGATGACCATCTTGTCTGAGCCAATAAAGGTGGCCTGAGAACAGTCCAGTGTGATCCTCACTTCCTCCTGAACCTCTGCAATGACCGGGCATATACACAGACAAGGGGTTAGGTCACCACCTACTACCAGGAACCTCTTTCTCTCTCTACAATTTCGAATGTGTTCTAAAAACAGCGCTGGGAAGTCCAGGTGTGATTATTGCTGGCTACGAGGTAGTTGTAAAAACTGGTCAGCTAAAACATGAATTTCTTTATCTTTTTTACTGTTAATGTCCCAATATTATAAGTGTGCGAGGAAGCGCTGGGCAGGTGTGGGCGTCAGTCCACTCACTCAAAGGGAAGGCCGTGGTCCCGTTGGTCTGGCTGTTGAGGGAGACGCCATATGGAGGAACACTCTGGTTCAGGTAGAGCAGGGAGTTCACAGCAAACACAACCACACCACCTGTACATACACATACACACACACACACACACACACACACAACACACACAACACACACACACAAACATAAATAAACACAACTGGTTAGTGCTATTTTACGAACACAATGATATGCTGTCAATACTGCACAGATAGCTCAAAAGTCATCTGAGGGTGAAAAAAAAGATGTGGCCAATGTAGGGATGAGTGTAGGGATCACGCACCGATTGGCTTGGGCACTGGCATGACCTGTGTGCAGTCAAAGGGCAGGTTGCTGAGTGACCAGATGACAGGGTGCACCTTCTGCATGATGTTGAGGGAGATGGCCACTATGCTGCAGGTATCTTGTCGGACTGCCACACGCCTGTCAAGCACAACACAACAATACAAACATCCATCACTGTACAATCACTGGCCAGACATAATTCAACAACATTCTTTCATAATTTATACAAATCTAACAAAACTGGGGTGTATGTGTGTGTTTTTTGTCTTTGGAAACATTTGATGGATCTCTCCAGTGCATTATGCAGGTGAACACACCCAGGCCAAGTCTGGTTGGGCTCGTAGAGGATGAGCAGAGTGGGCTCATAGTAGCCATGCAGGAACTTCATGTCAATAATGTTCAATAGCTTCTCATCAAGCTCCCGGACATCAATGATGTAACTGGGGAGAAAACTGGACTTCTGCCTGTAGACAGAGAAACAATGATGACAAGTCAGAGATTGTTCCTCTACTTGTTGTTGGTTGTGTTGCTTGCAACACCTTGGATTGGGTCAAGCATGCTAGGAAGTGACCTTAAACCCATAGGCTCTAACATCTCTTGCTATGTCTCTAAAAGCATCAGGAGGGAGCCTAATGTACTTACTGCACAGCTACGTACCAGCTGGCTACCATTACATTCGCACACTGAGTCAGACGTTTATTCAGGAATGAGGGAATGAATGAGTGAACGAATGAAAAATTGCAATTTGCCATGAAATTTCATGAAAGAAAAGTTGCCCCTGAAAGATCGACCTACCCTTCTCCAACAATTCCCTCCTGTTCATCTGTCAAGGTGTCCTTCCTGAAGGGAAGCACCACCAGCCGGGTGCCATAGACCAGCATCACAGCACAGCGATTCTCTGGGTCCACGCGCACAATAGGGATGTGTACATTCTGCACAAAGCCGTCCTTTACGTGAAACAAAACAGAAAGAAAATGAGTCTGTCTGCTGATATTCAGTGCTCCTGTCAAAGCTGGTTAAACCTGATTAAAAAAAAACAATAGATGTATTAAACTTTCTCCTGGAACTGTTTACACTTAGGCCTGTTCCCAGCACAATAATCACTGATTTTGTTTCATCATTTATCCACATATTACACTCTCAAAAGCAGCACAATTTGAAGAAACATAGAGACTCACAAAACATTTCTTGAAAAATAAATAAAAATAATAATTATAAAATAAATGTATGTTCTTTGACTGGAAAAAGTAAACACACTGTACCCTGAGCTCTGGCTCCTCAAAGTAATGCAGGGAGAGAGTCTTCAGGTCATGGGTCCCTGGGTCATACTCCACAACTGACAGCTGGGGACAAAGACAATGTAAACATGTTATAACAATACCGTTATATGGTCTTCTGTAGGACATGGGACAGGAATTTAGATGGCTATGCGGTTACTTACCTTTGCATCTTTAAAGCTCAGGAGAAGAGCATCTCTGTTTGCACCAACCAGCTGGACGCTGGCCATGGACATGACATTACCGAAGAGAGAGAAGGAAGCCACCTGCTCCAGCTTCTCCTTACGACTCTTGACATCTAGGTAGTAAATCAAGGATCTAAGTACTTATCTGTCTATATTATCTGTACATCAGTGTTTCCCAAACTTTTTTTCTGGGGACCCACTTTTTAAAAATGACAGACCATCGCGACCCATCTCACTTCAGATCTAACATGCAACCTGCATGCAAACATATTGTTTTAGGCCACAGGTTCTCAAACTTTTCTTGGGGGTATTCTTGCATGCTACGCAGTCGTCACTATTCAGCATAGTAAGCTATTTCTATATTTCTAAAGAGAGATGTTGTAGGCTACGTTGCGTTGCAGACAAATGGATCCATAACACCATCAATTCCTATGTAAACATAGCAAGTAACTCAAGTCGTTATATTGTAGCCTATTTGTGGAGGTTTCTTTATTTGGAAAGTTGAATCGCATTTTCCTCTGGAGTTAGGCTAAACGTTTGTTTGTAGGCCGTATACCAAGGCTGTGTATTGATGTTGTGGCAAGCTATGTTGTAAGAATGTGAAATGAATAAATATCAGAACAAGAGGCTTTTGCGCAATAGTCAAACGATAATGCGCCTTTATTGTAGCCTAGTAGAGTTTGCGAGGTGGAAAACGAGAGGAAAATGTTTAAAATGTCCATTTAAATAGTAGGCTAATATAATGCACTGTTGAGCGTTTTAAATCCGAAATAATAAGGAATGTGAGGAGGTTGCTATTAAATTTAAAGAGTGCATCTACAATTGAAACTATCTACAGCCTATGACGCAAATTGAAGAGCCATGTGTGGTATACGGATGTCTGCTTTAGTTGACTAGATTTTAATCGGTCAAGTTGAAGAGCTGGTGTCCGTTAATTATTGTGCAAATAGGCTGATTCATGTCCATTGCATTTTGCAACTGCGAGGTCCATGGCAGGCGCCCCACAGAAATGTTTCATTTTGTGAGTGAGATGTCCATGCTGTCCCTTCTGCGACGCGTTCGCCCCCCAGTTTCAGAGCTATTCTAAATGCAAAATTCCACAGAGGGATGTGACTGTGGTAAACAAACTATATCCTAATAGAAAACTAATAGCTTTCCTGGCTAAGTTAGGCCTATTAGACAACATAAATTGTGCTGACGACCCAAATAAAATCTCCTGCGACCCACCCGTGGGTCGCGACCCAGTCTTTGGGAAACACTGCTGTACATAATGTTACTGCTACTAAACAGCAAATATCTGTACATGTTGTTCATACATTATTCATACTGCATATCCATATCTATTCTACACTAGGGCCAATAGTTACTGCTAATACACTGCACATATGTATAGTTAATTTATATTACTGTAAACCATTCCACCTTCTTAACTGTATACTATTGTCTACACTGCACTATATCTTTTACTGTTTATGCACAACCTGCCTATACTGTGTATATCACATTGCACTTGCTTTTTTGCACTTCTGGTTAGACGCAAACTGCATTTCGTTGTCTCTGTACTTGTACTCTGCCCAAGGACAATAAAGTTGAATCTAATCTAATCAAGGTGAAGTTGTCAAAAAAGTCTAAAAGCATTTTGCATCTATTTTATTTGATGTGAGCTCTCCTTCCTGTAGTCATTTGAAGAGTAAATGACAGAATTTAAGAGAAACAACATGAAGGATTAGATCACCAGAACACTTACCTGTGGCCTTTTCTGTCTTGTTGGTACTCTGAAATCCGCCAGAGGGATAGGAAACATGTAGTTAGGCCTAATCATTCTAATTTTAATCAGTGAAAGAATATCCACGTCGAGACAAATATTGTTAGAACAGGTTATTTTCAAGATCCTGAAACTCACCTCCACATCATGAATGATTCGGTAAACATAGAGCTGTGACGTGCCTGCGACCACCAAGTTTTTCTCTTCACTAGATATGAAGTTACAGTAAACAGAAAATTCCACGGCCGTAGGAGAGTGCGCCTGACGGTACACAGCGTACATCCTCCTGGCTCAATGTCAGCACCTGATTGGCAACAGGGGTAACGATATGTAATGATTATACAGCTTCTACGTTATATTTCCATGATGAGTAATCGTTTACCTCCAAATAACTACTTGTACAGTATGCACAAATACATATTCTTATATTTGTCTGGCATATCATGTAAATTGGCGTATTGGTGGTAAAATGACAGACTCAAAACACAGGCTACAGTGAAATCCAACGTAACACTAAGTAAGCTAACTAGCTAGCTGGCTAGTAAGTGTATTGCTCTGTGCAGTTACAAACAATCAGGTAATGTCTACAAAGTAACGTTAAGTCGCTGTCTAGCAACCTTCATATAACCCTACAAGTGAACAGTTTATTAAAGTGCAGTAAAGCTCGGTGACTTGTGTCACACAAGTGTTCACCTAGCTATTCCTTGCACGCTAGTGGCTACAAGTCTGCATGGTAACGTTAGCTTGGTGCAATGGTCCGATCTAGTTACTGGACTGCAGATATGTGCGCCGTACCTATCAATGGTTTTTAACGTTTCCAAATAATAGTGTCCACTGGATAATTTCACATCAACATTGCTGCTTTCACAACTAATTCATCTCAACAACGACTTCACTATATTAAAGGAATGAATTTGTTCCTTGCTTCCCCTCGAATCCATTCATCACATATCCCACAATGCAACATGTGGTACCCTTGAAATATGACCGGTAGGGGAACAATAGAGTTCAACGAAATGTTCCTAGGGTGATAAAACAATGAACTGTACAAGGATGAAACTCGAACTGAGCTATGAGAAACATATTTGCTGTCAATGGATCACACAAAATATGTAAACTGGTGTGTTATTTTATGGTTTTATTTCAGACAGCATCATCATTGTGACGAACGAATGAAATATAAAATATATAGACATAAAGCAGATGCAATTCCAGATTGATACATTTCATGTAAACTCGGATTCTCTTAATCCACATTCATCATAATGTATGCTTTATGCAATTAAAGTTTGTGTTTGAAACACACAGTGATACTGTCAAAAAAAGAGTGCAGGATGAGTGATCAGTAGAGTACATGGCCTGTGATTACTTCAAGAGCGCATCTGGCTTGCAGTCAGTTACCATGAATGCAAATTACATTCTACATCGCTGATGTTTATTTCCCAGAAAATAAAAAACAGAATTATATGGTTATTGTCAAAATAATGAAGAGCAAAGCCCTTTCTGTATACAGCTCACAGGCATTAGTTACATTTCAAAAATGGTCTGTTCATGAGTCACTGTTCACCGATAGATCTTCTGGCATGTGACAAGATACTCTGGGTATGCCTGTGTATCGTTAAAGATGACGAACAGTGTTGGTGACGTGACTTTATCAGCCACACTGTCATATCTCAGGGGAATCGCTGAGCTCTCCTTCAGTGGTGCAGTTTTCATTTCATGTTTCCCCACAGTGTAGTCTCCTGTCAGGACTTTGGCCATAAATATAAACTTGTGTCCATCAGCATTGGGAGGGGAGTATGTGTCCGAGACAGACAGTGCAGAGTTAACGGCAAAGTAGACCCCCTGGCCATACACAGTAGCTGTGGAAAAAAATACTTTATATTACCCTTCTCTGACTGATGGATAAATCATAATTTCATGGAAGTGTTTCAAACGTTGATTAGGAATTATTAAAATGTCTCTGTGTGTGTGTTCTGTGTTGAATATTGAATATAAATATGCATTTAATTAAAGGATTCAAAGTTTAAAATAAGTCTATCAATGAAATGGACATGAAAACAGCCATCACACACACACGCACACACCGTTTTTCCCGCAGAAGCTTCTGTTGAAGCCGTGGACGCAGATCTCCTTCACGCTAGTCTCACTGGTACCATGAAAGAGTGTGCGCTCCACCTGAGGGTCCGTGGAGGTCTGCTGCATGCTGGCTTTCTTCAGCTTGTACTGGTTGTACAGCAGCGCGTTCATCAGCTTCTCCACCTGCAAGGCGGCTTGTATTAGATCACTGGGCTCTAGTTTAAAGACACCTGGGAAGTATGTGCAGCTTTAGAGCCTTAACATTAATAGGCACTTTTTAAATCACACATTTTCCCATCTGTATTAGGCCTAGATATATGCAGCCCACTTATGCCAACATGTAATGGGAATTTTAAATACATGCATAAAGAAGACTTAAAGAAAGATGATCTAGATCTATATTCTTGTTTAATAATACCAAAATGTATGCAGTAAATCACAGGATTTAAAGCAGTGTCTGAAACCGATATATGGTCATGGTTATGGTCAAAAGGGACTTACAGAATATGAACATTAATATCGATTACTGGCCCACACCAGAAATAAGGCACAGTGCCAGAGAATTTTAAACCCTGTACAATGTCAGGAAAAGCCTTAGACATCACCACAGAATTGCCAGGCAAACTGTATTGAAAACCCCCCAAAAAGTGTTGAATTTCAGTGAGATCATATGACAGAGCCTTACTTTAATAATCTTGATTTTGCTGTGGAATTCCTGGATGCTTTCATAGAACTCTTTTACCACGTCCTGAAACTCATCCGAGCTCTCATCCACCTGGGCCACATCAGGCAGGCTGGACAAGAGGCTGAACTCTTCCTCTGTTTGAAGCAGAAGACAGACATCAATATAACCCTTATGTCAGTTGCACATTAAGAGCTACAGCTCTTACAGCTAATGGATGTTGATGCTAAAGATGCATCCACATTATCCCTACCTGGAACAACCACAGTGAGGTCCGCCGAGTTGAGTAACTGCCTGGCAATGGCCATAGATTTCCCGGACGCTACATTTATCTCCTGCATCTTCTCTAAGTCAATGACGTGAGGCTGATGATCAAGCAGAATATCAATTTTCCTCTGTCTCATCTTCCAAGCATTTTCTAGATAAACAGTGGCCTTGGGAGGATATGGGGTGGCCGCTGCCACCGCCCCTTGTTCGTGCCACACCCACTGCACCGTCTTCAGGATCTCCGCGTCCGACGTCACGTTGCACATCCTCTTCGCAAGGTCCCTCACAGTTGGCACCGCTTCTGCGACAAAGTCCTTGAAACCAGAGATGATCGCCGTGGTTCCTTCCACGCGGATGTCCACGGCGTGCTTCCTCCTGATGAGGTCCAGGCACCTCTGGTGGTGGGCGGTCAGGTTCTTCAGGTTCCTGCTCTCTACCTTCTCCTCGCACTGCCTCAGGCCTACCTTCTTCCCCAGGGCAATGTCGGTGCGGATCAGGTCATGGGTGTAAGTGGCGAAAACGAAGATCTCTGCTACGTTAGCAGCCCGTATGGCATCCTGCAGGGACAGCTCCATGGCCTGCTTCAGCTGGGACTGTTCACTGGCTGGGCTGAAGGCAGCAGCTGCCGAAAAGTCCCGCAAGGAGAGCTCCAGAACTTTCTGCAGCTCGTCCTCTTCGTCTTCTTCTGGAGCAGACCTCTTGGCGCTGCTCTCCATGGAGTACTGGATGGCGAGGGACATCCGGGCGTCCTCGTCCAGGCTGGAGGCGTCCATGGCTTCAAGGGACTGCTGCGTGGCCAAGCCAAGCCCAGCATCCTCAGGCACCAGAGGCGACGGCTCAGACCCGGTCAGAGGGCTGGCCTGTGGGCTCGCTTCAGTCTGCATGGCTGAAGCATCTGTGCCATCAAGGGCTGCTCCTCCACTGGCTGTGTAAATATCCTCTTCAGACGTCATGTGTTGCGAGGTTAAGCTAGTACGTTTATCAGATGAGTTGACATCAATGACAGACAAAAGCTGCTTTGCCTCTTCTATGCGAGCTGGGTAATATGAACAGAAAAATCGATAGAAATTAAGACTCATGTGACATAATGATGATGAATGCAGTTCAAATGTACTCAAGAACATCTCCTAACACCTACATCTTTCCATTCCATGATCAGCAACAAGAGCTGTTGGTGTGAAACTGGAAGCCAAGGCATCACCAATCCTCAGGAAGTTTTCCTGGGCCATTATTTTCCAACCAGACTCGAAGATGTCCTAATAATAGAATACAGTATATTTCCACAACAGTCCACAAATCCGAATTCACTAGAGAAATAAGCATTGCATCCAAATTGACTCAATCCCCAAAATACCAGCAACTCAGCAAGAATATCAATGCCATCTTGAGTTTATATTTGTCTATCATCAACCAATTACTAATACTATTAATCAAACAACACAATAACACAATATAAAGTAAAGTAAATTAAAGTAACAGTAAAGTAACAATTCAGAAGACAAATGACACATGGTATATTCATATGGTATAATATTCACCTCTTCCTCCAAGGGCTCCCAGTGGACCTTGTCCATACTGACGTACACCTGGAACTTGGCCTGCAGCTCAGCCAGGATGCTGGAGCCCTCCTGCTCCACCAGGAAGCGGGCCACGCCGGGCTGGCGCACCGTGATGGTTTTGGTACAGATGGATTCCACCACGGCACGCAGAACCTCCTCAGCCATCTGACACTCTCCTGCATTACCACTGATCTAGGAACAACAGGAGGGGGAAGAGGACATGAACACAAATTGTGGAGCATAGACAACAATAACAGAAATTTCGATGTCTATTAAATACAATTCTAAAGTACCGTATTTTCCGGACTATAAGTCACACTTTTTTTCATAGTTTGGCTGGTCCTGCGACTCAGGTGCAACATATATATATTTATATATATGTTTTTTTCCTCTTCATGACACATTTTTTGACTGGAGCGACTTATAGTCCGGAAAATACGGTAATATTTGTATTGATAAGAAAACAAAAAAAACATACAGTTAATCCATCTCCTGTTTCCAGAGGGAACAAGGTGACCTGGTCCATATCAGCCAGAAGCTGCTCACAGTGGATCTGCAAATACTTCAGCCTGCCTGGCTCCATGGAGATCACCGTCTCCCTTTGGATAGGGGTGCTTAGGAACTGGATGATTTTAGTTTGTGTCTCATCCTCCATGCCTGTCAGGTTTATCACAGTGATTTTCGCCCCTCCATCGGTCACTCTGGCCGAACAGAAGCTGAGGGCCTGGAGGAAGGTGGACCATTCTTGACAGTAGAGGTTGCATTCATAGTCTCTCTGTACTGGTATACTAAACTCGGAGATCTGAGACTTGATCAACTGGCAAGACCCGTTGGCCATACTTAATGATAGGGATGTTACAGACACCGCGCCGTCCGTCACAGTGTAAGTCGACAGCAGTCCCTGATCTTTCAGTGTCTGAAGGAGCCTGGCTTTGACATCCTCTCTAGCCAAAAACTCAGCCTTGTGCGGCTCAAGGGGCAAAGGACTCTGAGCAATGCCGCCAAGAAACTCTAAGACTGAGCTCTTGAGCTTGTCCACCCCGAGCTGGTCAGGTGCAGAAATGGTCACTCCATCTTTAGTGATGCTCAGTTTAGAGCTGAAATGTGCTGTTTGGAGCTCCTGCAGCCTACAGCTCTTCTCCAAAAGAGACAGTTTGACTGGGTCAGAGACAGCAATGCTGCTGCTCACAAGCCCAGCGCTCAGACTTGGAGCTTGCTTGGGTTTGGTGCCGGCTGCTGCTGCAGGGGACGTTGCTGCTATTGGAGCTGCTGCTTTGCTACCAGGACCTACTCCTTGGGCCTGGCTGGGACTGGGAGGTTCTGATGTGGTTGGGGATCTTCTGGCCAGGCTGGCTGGGATTGTCTGCTGAGTGAACTGTGCATGGGCAACAACCAGAGGTGTCGCTTGTGCACCGGGGCTGACTGGGTGTCTAGGGGGCTCTATGGTAACCGGCGTTGGATCGATCTCCATGGGAACAGAATTAGAGGTTCCGTTAACGCAGGGACCAGATAGGGGAATGTTCTCTGGCAAAAGAGCAGTGAAATAAGGCTTCACATTCAATGCTGTATTGTCCACTATGTGGGTCTTTGTTACAACTTTGTCCACCGCTGTAAAAAAAAAAAACACACACACACACAGAAAACTTTTACAATCTTAACCAGACAACAGTATACACATCAAATTGACCCCTCGAAATAATTCTACACTCAAAACTCAAACATTTTTAAGATCACACAATCAAAAGTATGGCCATTTGTCTTACATTCAAAGTCCTTGAAGGAGACTCTGGCGATGCCCTCTGCCACCATTTCGACATTGGTCACCTCCTCACCTCCACCGCGATTGCTCTCAAAATACAAGCTCAGCATTTCCTCTGAGGTGCTTGGGTGCAGGTTCTCCACCAAGATGGAGTCAGCGCGTTCCAGCCTCTCTAGGCAGAGCTTGGCTCCATCCAGAGGTCTCTTAGAGACTTTGGCACAGACGCTCTGAAAATCTGGTATTTTTTTTAGTGGGGGGAAAGACAATTGCAATAGTGTCAGATCACAGTAGTTCACATCACATTCAGTTCTTGTGTGGAACATTCCAAATCATAGACCTATTCAGTTGATGCATTAAAACAATGTTGCTGAAAATATCTTGCTCACGGGAAAACCTTACATTTACTAAGATGCCTATGATACAACGACTGCTGCAAAAAAAGGCATGGACATTGTAAGCTCATTTAAAAAAAATAAAGCAACAAGGAGGAATCACGGAACACATTCAACCAAATACCATGTGTGTGTTCTAGGCTGCATAGAATACTGCATAGAATATGACTCCAATTTGAACATAACATCTCTCATTTCCACTAATTTTGGCTTTTGCCGCATTTTGAGTTATGTAACGGAAGACCATTGGAGCCATGCTGTCCATGCCTGTTACAGACATTGCTATTGGTACAAAATGGTTTAACCTTCTGAGATGGGTTGGAGAAACTGGATTACGACCAAGTTTTTCCCTGGTGATGGAAAGAGCTTGTATTCGTCAGTCTCCAATCCAATGACATTCTCCACGTAGAGTTCCACCAGCTCGGTGCTGGTATGAGGGTCCAGGCCACGCAGTAGGAACCTTTGAGGATCGCTGGGGGCTTTACGTTGAACTTTCAAGGTGGCCCCACTAAGGATGTGGGAAGATTTGGAGAAAACTCGTGCAGCATCTGTTTAGAAATCAGAAAGACATAAATCCAGCTACCAACAAAAAAATACAACAAAAACAACTACCAGCAGAAATGATCAACACTAAAGAGCATATCAACACTAAAGAGCATGACTGCACAGATCAAAATGCATCATTCAAGAGTTCTTTCAACAGCAATTCTGTAAGTAGCTTAAATTATAGTTAAACTGGGTACCACCTACCATTAGCATCTTCAAATACTATTGTAGCCTTTCCTCCCTGTCTGTCCACAGACGTGAGAGGACCTCCCCCAGACCGTTTGTTCTCAAAGTACAGTGACAGCAAATCATCATCGATGGACGTAGGAATGTTGAGCACCTCTAAGGTTCGTTCCTCCAGGATATCATCTCCCATTCTGATAGACAAGAAGGAAGACGTAAAAAAATGAGGTGGTCTATCTGATTCGGCCTCTGCAAAGGCCTACACAAATTCAGAGAGTAGTTTAATCAATAACTACTAGATCATTCAGTGTGCCCAAACCATTATCAATTCAATCGAGTCATTCAGCAGTAGGCCCTACCTTGCCTATAACAACCTGACAAATAACAAATGACTGTGTATTTAAACGATCATATCATATCATTCTAATGTAGCAAGAGCACTGAAAGACATGTTGAGAATGTCTGGTTGCAACAAAACTTGCCCAAGGCAAACACTTATCGCGACATCTGATTGTACCGTGTATTTTAACTTACAGTGTTGTAAATTTGCCACGACTAACCAGATATGGCACTTCATTATATTGAGTTACACACAATTAATTTACTCTGAAATACACCAACAACAACAACCCATGTCGTAGAACATACACAAGTAACTCTGTTTTAACTAACAATTTTAATAAGAGAAATGCAATCTAATTACAGCCAAATATTTGCAGCCAATATGTTTTACCTCATAACAGACTATATTTTGTCTTGTCTTGCCACCGACAGACAGCTAGCTTGCTTGCTAACTAACTAACTAACGAGGAAAAGAAACCGAAAGCTGCACACAAGCCAATAAGATTACATGGATATCTAGAAACCCAAAGAATAACACGATTTTTTGCCAACCTCTTGGTTTAAAACGTAGAATTGTGTTCTGCAATCTTTCAAAATGAACTGTTTTCGTCTATTTAGTAATTTAATGAACTCACTTGAGTTTAGCAGACTTCGTTCAGATCATGAGGAGTGTTTGGTGTTTTCATGTCTTACTTCCTGGTTCCTGCTGCAACCATAGACATAATATATGGCTGCAACAGCCAAGTGCAAGGTTCAACTGACGGATCTGTAGGGCTGCACGCACATTGGGCAGAAAAATAGGATAGGCTACATGCCTGGCAAAATATTTATTGATTAACTAAATGTAGATGAACGAATATTAAGGAATATTTACGATGTATTGATGACGTTATCTGAGGAGATTAAACCATTAGCATCTCTTCCTTGCCGACCAATTAGAATACTATAAGCAGTTTGCATTGTGGTGCCTAGGCTACTAGGAATTGATGGTTGCAAGTTTTGATTGGGCTTCCCCCATGTAATTACATCCATTACTCTCTGTGGCGTGGCGTAGTCGAAAACACACAATTATGTCATTGACAGTGGCATAAAGCTTTCAGACACCGGGCCCTTTGTACTGCAAAATTCTTCGGATGTCTTGTACTTTTAATACACCTATATCTATACAAATTTGAAGAGTTGGCAATAATAGGATTTGGTCTTGTCCCTTTTTGTGTTGAAATGTGAATACTCTTGCTAAGCACTTGAAACTACAACAATTGTCATGAAATAAGTAGTGAATCTGAAAGAAAGGTAGGGGTATCATGTTTTGCCATGACTGTATAAAATGTATGGCCTCAATATTTGTACAAAATCAACATACAGTAGAGTACCCTAACCCTACTACAATATCCATACGATTTATTTAGTGCCCGATTGTGCCAATAAGTACCAGTATATGCATGCACCGCATTACTGTATCCCCTGACATATTTTACTGTTCCAATCTGTTGGAGTTGGGTGTGTGCAATCTCACTGCCTGTGATAAATGTTGGAAAATGTAAAACTGGAACTGAAAATGGAGGTGTATATTCCCTACCTTTAAATATTCTGAATACTGTGAATCTGTCCAAGTATTCCAACAAAATCATTACAGAAGCCGGTATTCTGACTGTCACTGTGACCATTGGGACTCTCTGTTGAAAGGTGAAGTAGGCTACTCACTTTGGTATTCATAATTTCCCTGGGAGAGGCAACAATTTGAAAACTATTTGACAAGTTGTTTCTAAGAACTGGTTTCATCAGAGAGCACAGGGTGTCAGTATACATGTTCTGATATCAGATGCTGGTGGAACCATACAGCACACAACATTTAGACCAAGGGCCTTGGGTTTACATCTGGGACCCCTCAAAATTATAATTCATATTTTCCAGCCATCGAGGAGTACCAATTTTTTTCAGCCACATGAATGTGTGCATGTAAGGGTTTAATGCGATGTAATGTAATTGATGAATGCCACACCAGAAAGCAACTGCTTCCTTTTCAACATTTACCTAAGAATGCTTGCCAACAGAATTTTGTAAAGCACAGTTTCCACTTTTGTACAGTAGACGGCAGTAACAAGCAAAGATTGGTAACAAGCTACACGACGATTGGCCGAAACTAAATGGACATAACTGCGCATGCGTTTAACTTCAACGTGTTCTTTCCCTTTACCATGCATGTAGTCAGCAGAGTAGAAGTCTAGTTGATGTAGTGCTCGTAAGAAGATCGAGAATAAGTCAACACAATGGCAAGTTTTAGACGGATTTGTAGGAGAGCGTTTTTGAGCTATGCTGTTAGTTGATGGGTAAACTTTGATCTGATGTGTGATATTCAATCGTCTCAACTTCTCGATGATTAGCAGGCAACGTTGTGTGAATGAAACAGGAAACAGGCCTAACATACCACGTGGGTATTAATGGGCCGAAATGATGAGGTATGTTTAATTAACAAGTTTGTAGGTTATCATATCAACTAGCGATAGTTCATTTGGAAATTAAACGTATCGTATAACACAGTAAAGTAGTTAGTATACTGTTGGTGGTTCTCTGCACTGCAGGCTGTTCAGCGAGGCTTTGCCTTGGTGGCTCTGACCTTTCCTGTAATGTCTGCTAGAGAGAGCTGAGGTGGTTTGAGGCCTTGCCATCTCTCCTCCACGGCAAGGTTATAGAAACCTCAGACATTTAATATGAGACCAACTAACTAACATGCAGCTGTGTCCGCATCTTAAATGTGTGTTAATCTGAGAACATTTTATTTTTAAACAGATGGATGATCGCATCATACCTGTGCCATTCCATCCTAATCCTGATGTTGAAAGGCTGGAAAGAACTTTGCACTGGCTGAGACATGCAGCGGTAAGATCAACTTGCTCTTTTAATAAATATAACCAGCCTAATTTGACCCCAGGGATTAAAGTTAATATCAGGTTCTGCGTTATTTGGGGGAGTGCTTGTTTGGTCAAAATAAGAAAATGGACAATTATAATGTTTTGGCTGACTTCAGGCACAGACATTTCCCTTAAGCACCGTGATTCTATAGCATAAGTGTTGACAAAGTGTCCTGTTAAGTTTCTGCAGGCTGTTCAGCGAGGCTTTGCCTGCGGTGGCTCTGACCTTTCCTGTAGTGTCTGCTAGAGAGATCTGAGGTGGTTTGAGGCCCTGCTGTGTCTCATCCATGGCAAGGTTATAGAATCCTCAGACATTCAATGTGTATGGCCAACCTGATGTGGTTTAGATCTGTGTTAAATTTGTCATGCCGGTTTATTTATTCTGTAGTATTTATCTGTTAATCTAAACAAAACTGTTTTTATAGACGGGTAAACTCCATGGATGACATGCAGAGCAACGGGGTGAAACATTGATTGTCTATAGCAGCTAATGACCAAAGAGGACATGAATATGCCACCTCCGCATGGGATTTAACAAGCCATGGTAAGGATGCCTGTCACTTCTGACTTTAAACGGTGCGTTGGTTTTCTGCAGGCCGTTCAGCGAGGCTTTGCCTGCGGTGGCTCTGACCTTTCCTGTAGTGTCTGCTAGAGAGATATGAGTTGGTTTGAGGCCTTGCTCTGTGTCATCCATGGCAAGGTTATATAAACCTCAGACAATCAATGTGCTTGGCTAACCTGATGTGACTTCAGTCATAATGATAATTTGTGTTATCCATTAAATTTGGGTTGACAAGCAGGCTTATTGCTTTAGTGCCTGAAGTATTTATTAATCTGAACAAAATATTATTTTTTACAGATGGTTGAACTCCTTGGAGGGCATGCAGAGCAACAGGGTGAAAAATGAATCGTCTACAGCTGCTAAAGACCAAAGAAGACAAGATGTCACTCCAGCATGCAATTCAACAAACAACCGTAAGGACAACTTTCACTTCTGACTAAACCCTGCGTTGGTTTTCTGCAGGCTGTTCAGCGAGGCTTTGCCTGCGGTGGCTCTGACCTTTCCTGTAGTGTCTGCTAGAGAGAGCTGAGGTGGTTTGAGGCCCTGCTGTGTCTCATCCATGGCAAGGTTATAGAATCCTCAGACATTTAATTTAATATGATAGCTTTGTAAATTATCTTAATCAAATGATGGCTGAAACATATTCATATTATGTATATTGAAGCCTGTACAAGTCCATATGCCTAGGCTATATAGTAATGACTGACTGGTACCATTAGGTCACAGCTAGCCATGGAAAAGTGGTTAACACCAATTTGTTTTTCTTTTCAGGGGTGAGCCTGGTGATGTCCTGGATCAAAGAAATAATTATCTTACAATACAATAAAGAACTGTCCAAGAAGTGCTGTGATAATTATTTGAAATGCGTGTTGGGGAAGTCTTGAGTGCTGTGCAGAGTTGGGGACCGTAAAGTTGAACTTAATTAGAAATGTATTAGAGATACAATTCATTAATTATTTATGGATCCTCACATCAGAACTGTCAGATGGCCCTGTCTGTGTCTTCTCAAGTGTCGTTAGTTTCACCTTGTACGCCTTTGGTGTGTGCTAATAAACCATTCTGTGGAAAAATAAAGGCCCATTTTTAAGTAAATATCTGTTAATAATTGGAAATTACATAAATGGAAGATGGTTTCCCTATGCTCCCCTGTAGTCTCCATCCACTCTGATGAATTGGTTCATATTTTCTATTCCATGAAGCATAGGCAAAGTTATTATTGCCTATGTTTAGCTATTCAAATCTCTGAAATCAATCAGAATGTAAAAGGGAAATATACCTCTGGTGCAAACTCCACATGTACCAAAGGGAAAGGACTGTAATAGAAAAAGGTGTTTTGGGCTACTGGTTTCTGAGGGGGAGAGTTAGTACTTTTGGCTTATCTCCATGGGCTTTGTGATCTTCCAGACAATTTAGATGCCACAAAAAATGTAACATGTGGAAGGCAAAAAGGCTTTTTATAGTTTAAGAAACAACATAATGGGAGTTAAGAAAGCATCTTTATTTGGAACAACAAAATTACCTACACATGCCTTTAAACGTTTAGATTTCCCCCATGAATTGTTTATTACAATGTGATATATTTGTAACGCAGAGACAGAATTACAGTCCAGAAACATAAACTATTCTGCGAAAACAGTAATTTTGAAACATGACAGTACCATTTCAATGAGCATATTAGTGTTAAATTAATGTTAACAATTTAATAATAATGAATACCTAGTACATAATATCTAAATGTACATACATTTTAAGGCCTAGAAATAATATACCAGTAATACAATTTAAACAGCTTATGGAAACCGTGTTATTTCAGCAAATATCCCTGATTCCAGGAGAGCTCCCATTCTATTAGACCCATTGCTAACAATTTCTGCTCACAAAATCTGAGTTTCTAAAAACACAGTGAAAACAAAAAACCACAGGTCATTTGACAAATTCTCAACAAAAAAGTTATGTAGGCCTACATCTTCTTGCTAAAAAATGCAGTCAAAGGTATGATTCATCAATTCTACAAGTAATGATATAACAATGTGAGATTCACAAGTGGCATATTTATTTGATGGCTGTGGTGTACATACTTGCAAATTATAGGGCATGTTCAAAACATTCAGTTTGTTTACAAATCATACAACACACTCTACTTCAACATGTTTTGCCAAAATAACCATACAGTTAGCCACTCTAGTGTGATCTGATCTCCCATTTGTTAGGACTTTATGACCTAATAGAGACCATACTTGAATGGTCTTGAAGCCTACTTCATACATTCAACATTTCTTCAAATCTCCATGCAGGACAAATAAGAACACACTAATTTCACATTCCATTTATGGCCAGTCAATTGAACAGGGCACAGAGTTAGGACTCTAAGTCCAAATCATTTTTGAAGTTCTTGTGGACTGCTGAATGTCTCATAAACATTAGCTGCAAATTTCTTAACCTGGTCAATCAACAGGAGGTCTTGGACAAAATGACTGGGTATTTCACTGCATATTGAATGAATCTGTCCGTTGACAATAGGGATGATTTTGGCAAGTGGAAGACGTTCAAGAGAGAGATTTCCAGATGCTTCTAGAGATGTGGGACATCCCTGTGGCAGATGAAAGAACTCCGCCATGTTATCAAGGAAGCGACTAAACCCTCTGCGCAGACAAGTGTTGAGTACCATGTTGAAGTCAGGGGTTTCCAACATGTCTCTGGTTTCATTCAGCAGCTTAAGAGTCATGTCATCATTCCCATTCGAACCACACACCTGAGCCTCAAGTGTATTCTCCTCGTCTGGCATCAAATACCACGAGAGAGGCTTGTGTGATGCTTTTCCGAAGCCCTCCTCTACACGTTGTCTGATGCTCTCTAGCTGCTGGTCCAACTCCTGTAGTGACAGATGCTGCTTTAGAGACATGCCTCCCATCACATCTTGTACTGCTTTTTTCACTACAGTCATCAACTCATTCAGCCCATCTCCAAGAAGATGCTGAATACTAGACAAGTACTGTTGTTGAACTTCAGGTGGTGCAAATGGGACCATTCCAGTTTTATTCACGGAGTTATCCAAGTACAGGTAACCACCAATGATGTTGAGCTGAACTCGCAGTAGAACAACCAACATGCACGTACTGTACACAGCTACTACACTTCTGGCAAAACTGATTATTTTAAGATCCTCCCAGATTTCAAACTTGTTCGCTGGTCGTGTCTTCAGCAACGACGTAAGGCTCTCTGAATCTAAGCGGATAATAATGGCTTCTTTAAGAGATGGCAGCATAGACAGAACAGTCATATTGCATGTCCTCTGGTTACTTTCAAAGTGATACTGCCGTCTGGCTTGAGTAATGTATTCTGTAGCCTCTTTTTCCTGAAATTCCTGTAACTTTCTCTGGGCATATTTACTTAGTAGGTATCCTCCTCCAACGAGAACACCAGCGAAGAGGAACTTATTTTTGTGGCGCTTGAGGTAACTCCACGGAGACAGCATAATGTTATTCCAAATCTCAGATTCAAGGAAGAGGGTGGTAGATTTACATTAGCGTTAATTGTTCTAAAGTTTTTTAAGATTAGAAGTCTACTAGCCCCCTGTATGTCGCGTGGCCTCCTGGTAGTTCCTGGTTCATTCAGATTTGACTCTTTTCAAGCGCCATCTGATGTCACTGGAATATATCGTTAGGTCATCATTTCGCGACGGAATTTAGAAATGGCGGTCGAGATAGGAGAACGATGGAAACAAGAGCTCCCTAATCATGACATCTTCAGTAAATTACAAGACAAATTTAGTTCTGAATACCAGGCATCTAAAAGATCTAAAAATCTCACATTCTGTGTAGATAGAGATTTCTTTATTTGGGATGATGCAGATTGTGTCTTCTACGCAACAAACCTGGGGGAGCTGAACATCGAAGATGGGCTGAACAGCTCAAGGCATCAAGTAACTTAGACTTACTTACTTTATGTTATTGTTGTTTTTGTTTCTGCTATACTACCGTTACAGTTCGTCAACTTCTTGTGTACTTATCTGGTTTGCGTCATACACGTGTAGCCCTATTAATATACTATCTATGACTGATCGTCGTTTTATCAGATCCTAGCGATCTGGCTGGCTGGCTACTCTGTTTCTTGTTTACACTGTCCTGAGTTGTTATCTGAAATTCACATTCCTCATTCTTCATGTATGTGTTATGTATAATGTTTACTGACTAACAGTGTTGAGTAATCGAACCTGGTCATATTATAATGAGGTAATGTACTTTTTCAGACTCTGCTTTGTATCAACCCTCCTATGTTTGAAGTGTGTGAGGTGCTGCTGAGCCCCACGCAATCCCACGTAGCCCTCGTAGGTCAACGGGGCATCACGGTTCTCGAACTACCCCAACGCTGGGGTAAGAAGTCCGAATTTGAGGGTGGACGAATCCAAATCAACTGCAAGTAAGTTTTTTTTTTTTTTTTTTTTTTAAGCTTGCTGAGCTATGCTTTGTCTTGCCATAGCTGCATTGCTGGACAGTGCTTTCAACCAAATTGAAATGAAATTCTCTGAAATTTGATTCAAAATCTTCTTTGTCTTGGGTGGATCTTTTGGTATTTACCTCATCTCTATGCCCTTATTGCGATTCTACCTATAACAGACAGAGTTGTGAATGACATTAAAAATGTTATAATTCTTGCTTTTAAATTCAACTCAGATTGTGCTGTTTAGCGTTTCTCCTTGGTGATGAGGAGCTGGCCCTCATGAAAGGCTTGTGTCTTGTGTGACAGGACCATCCCTGTGGCAGAGCGTCTGTTCACCAGTTCAGTGTCAGTCACGCTGCGGCAGGCCGTGTGGTACCCCAGTGAAGCAGAAGAGCCACACCTGGTGCTGCTGACCTCCGATAACACCATCAGGTGAGTGACGACAAGTGTAACCCTGCTCTCTATGGTGGTCAGTGTGTTGCACAGCACTGCGAGGCATGTAGGGCTGCACGATTGGAGACAGAGTTGCAAGCTGCATGATTCATTTTAGCCTTTACAATTGTAGCTAATTGCATTTGTTGAAATTGTGATTTTGATTGAAAATTGATTGTGCAACCCTAAACAGCTAGATGCATCTGATGAAAGCAAAGCAGGATATTAACTTGCAATGTCATTCAATTGTCTGATAGTAATTATAGGACCCTGGGTTTTAATAGCAGTTTTCCTCTGCAGGTTCTACAGCCTTAAAGAACCACAGAACTCAGCCAAGGTTCTGTCAGTGGCACAGGCAGAGGATGATAGCCGGACACAGACACGAGGGTAAGCTCAGTGTCCAGTCAAGTGTGTGTTGACATCATTGTCTTTGCACCTTTCTTGTTGTGCCAGAGGTGTCATTGGATTTTCTTTTTAACTAACCCTGTCTGACAGTTTGAAGCCAGTTATGTCAAAGTCTGTTTTCCCATGTCCAGGCGTTCCTACGCAGCCTCTTTGGGTGAGATTGCCGTGGCTTTTGACTTTGGGTCACGTGCCGATGCTTCCCGCCTTCTGACGAGCCAGCGTCTCAAAGATGAGGCGATAGTTTATCCCCTCTACATCCTCTATGAGAATGGAGAGACCTTTCTCAGCTACGTCTCCCTAGCTCACAGGTATGGCAGATGATCAAGAAAAGCTGTTTATGACGTGTGGTTTACTTTTGCCTTTATGTCATGATGGTATATGCTATAATAGTAGTCTAGGAATTCTTTTCTACAACTGTGCTGCCTGTGTCCAACTAAAAGGTGTGCCATTTACAGATGAAATAAGTATAATTGTACAAAGAAATCATAGTGAAGTCATAATGTGATAGAAGCAGCTGCTAAAAGTATGTTTGAAGGTATGCTATTATTAACATCCTTCTTTTAAGTTGATAATGAGATGCATTCCTTTAACAGTAAGTTTAAAGCGTGGGAGACAATACAGTATGATGCAACCTGCATAAATAAGTATCATTGGCAGTCTTTGTATTATGTGATGGCAGCAATGCACTGGCATAATCTCCTCCTTTAGTGTGGGTTGCCTGGGAAAGATCCTCGGTCCTCTTCCTATGATTCCCGCTGCGGAGGATAACTACGGTTACGACGCCTGTGCGCTGCTCTGTTTGCCCTCTGTGCCCGGCATCCTGGTCATCGCCACAGAAACGGGTACACTGTATCACTGCATCGTGCTGGAAAGTGATGAAGATGAGGATGGTGGTGTAAGTACTACAGATATTTGTGCACTTGTTGGTTGTCATTATACAAGCCTCTCATCATCAGTTAGGTTATGGTCATGTATATATTAACAGCGCTACCCATAGTACAACTTTATCTTTAACTGACCTGATATTCCTAGACCAGGATTCATTAACACTCCCTCTTATTAAAGCATAGGGTTTTACTGTAAAAGAAGTGTGTGCTTGTTCTATAATTGGGTATATATTGTCTGTAAATAGATGTAAATATAATTTAATGCAAACGATATTCTGAATGTCTGACTGCAATAGAGCAGTATGTATTTATGACTGATGGAAACAGATGTGTATGTGTTCCAGCTGGTGGAGAGGTGGTCCAGGGGCTCTGAGGTCGTGCCCTCTCTGTACGTGTTTGAGTGTGTGGAGCTGGAGCTTACCCTCAAACTGGCCCCCACAGAGGACGAGGAGGTGGTCGAGTCGGACTTTACCTGCCCAATCAGATTGAACAGAGGTCGGGAAGTCACCCTCCCTCACACTGTCATAGTCACTTCATCACTTGAAGTCACTTCATAGTCACTAGCACAATTCTGTCAAATATGATGCATGATCAGACCAGCACTTACTATTTAATACTCTTAACAGGTTTCAATAACATCATCAGTCTGATATGATGCATGATTAGCACTGGCTATATAGTACCATGGCACTTATTGCAAAGAGTAGGGGGTTCCCTGTTGTCCTGGGTAATTTCCCAACCTGGCTCATTCAATCTGGCCCCCTAATTATCCCCCAGTGTAATTTACACATTCACACCCTTACTCTCCACCTCAAGCTGGTGTGCGTTCTGGCGTATAATAGCTGCCGTGCATCACCCACGTGGGTGCTACATATTGGTGATGGTTAGTGAGGTTCCCCCTTCACTGTGAAGCACTTTGACGTCTAGAAAAGCGTTATATAAATGTAACGTGTTGTGTTGTACTCTCTCCCACATCTAAATAACATTGTGTCAGTAAAATGTATGATCTGCAGTGGTGATTAATAAATACACTCACAGGTATCAATCATGTCTCTGTACAGATCCCCTGTGCCAGTACAGGTACCACTGCACGCATGAGGCAGGTGTGCACAGTGTAGGCCTGACATGGTTCAGCAAGCTGCGCAAGTTCCTCCAGTCAGGTGAGTGCAATCAGCTGGCCCTGAGGCCGATGTGTGTTTAAAGAGTGAGCAAAACACGTGTGACTGACTGCTCCATTTCTGATTCAAGGATTGATTTTTTTATTTATTTTTTTTATAATTACTTTTATAAACGTTTAAATCCATGCAGTATTTTATATGCTCGTTTCACAAATGAACTGCAGGTTAGATTTGCCATGATGCAGTGTTTGTCTTTTCTATTCAGATGAAGAGGACAAGGACAGCCTCCAGGAGTTTGCAGCAGAGCAGAGATGTGTGGTGGAGCACATTCTGTGCACTAAGCCTCTTAACAACAGGTAGACTAGAGACATATTCACATCAGTGTCAGCCCCCCATGGACAGTAGGCACAAATTGTCATTTTTCACAGAAATATTAGATATCCAGAATAAAAGGGCCATAATTTAATAAAAGAAAAGGTAGAAGCTAGAAAAGGTAATCTCAGATGCTCGAAAAATCATGGTACTACCTTACATTTGATTAAACTGAGTTGGCATTGGTACAGTAAAAAAAAGTATAGTTTAAAAATGGGAATTTGTACTCTCAAGTTCCTTAACTGACTCCTATCTAACTATAAACTATTTAACCTGAACATCTTAAAAGTGATACATTTGTAATAATGTCTTGATTTGTAATATCGCCTTCTGTTTTGTTTCCTAGTTTCCCATCTCCAGTGCGGGGTTTCTGGATTGTGTCGGACCTCTCTCTAGACGCCTGCATGATCTGCATCACCAGCTCTTATGAGTGCCTACTGCTCCCTCTGCTGTACGGAACACCAAACTGCATTTGTCAATGACTTGTACTGGACATGCTCTTTTCAGCACACTGTAGTAGTGTACATCACTGTATGGAGTCTGTGCACTAGCTTACTTGAAGTCGGCAAACCAGTTTCCCGTTCGTTGACAATGCTGTCAACAAGCCCCCCTTATTTTGTGCAGCCACTGAATGTAGGCTGCCGTTTTTAGGAAAAAGGTGGACGCTAAAATCCCACCCGAGCAGAGTGGCACACAGCAGTGCTCCTTAGAGCTGCCCATGGACATTAAGACTCGCGTACATTGTATTTCTTATGTTTTGGTACAACTAAAGCACTTATCTTCAGGTGCTTGTTGACAGCCAAGTCAAGAAACAGGAATCTGGTTTACCGACTTCAAGCTAGTGCACAGAGCCCATACATAGAAATTTGAAGCCAGTAATCTTAAGGATAATAGAAGTTAATAAGATGCATGGTACAAATATAACAGCATTCATTTTCAGTAGTTTTCATATGGCAAGGCACTCTCGGTCGCACTATCAAAGCCATTTGAAGGTTGTTTGTCTCTCTTTCTATTTTTTCCTCTTCATTTATTCACTCTATCTCTCGTGCCTTTTTTGATTTCACCATCTCTCATATGTGTATGTGAAATTGGCCCCATGTACCATGGCAATTGACCTCCAGCCTGAGTGTGATTATTCTTGTCTGTGCATTTCAGGAGTGCCATTCGTCCTGCCTCACCCGCTCTGCTGTGCTCCCAGTCCGAGGCGGGGCCCGTGGGTTCTCCTCTGCGTGGACTGGCTGAGGACTCACTGGAGCAGCACATTCGCACGATTCTGACGCGCAGCTCAGCCAATCCGCTAACACTTAGGTAGGCAGCCTGCTACACTCACATCTGATTTTCTGTGAGCGTAATGCAAGCAGCTGTTTATTTACTTACAGATTTACCTCCATTAAAATTGTACTACAAAACTTAACAACACACACCTTTCCTCAAACAAATATCTTTATGACCAAATTGGCTTTATGTACTAACTCTATCAGGCCCTCAGGAGACTCTGTGAATGTGTACATGTATAGGTGCTCCCCTGTCGTCCTTACTTTGCAAAAATGTATAGAACTTACACGTGTCCTTCCTCAGGACTGGGGCGAGAGGTGACTCATCTTTGACCCCTGAGTGCCTGCAGCTGCTTAGCAGAGCCACTCAGGTGTTCCGGGAGGAGTACATCCTCAAGCAGGACCTGGCCCGTGAGGAGATGCAGAGGAGGTAAGGCAGGGCTGAATGACCTCAGGCACTGACTTAGCTCTAAATTCAGGTGTGGGCAGGGCTGAATGACCTCAGGCACTGACTTAGCTCTAAATTCAGGTGTGGGCAGGGCTGGACTGTGTAATGTTACAAAATACAACGGTTTTAAAAAAAAATAATTAAAAGAAACGGATAACTGAAGGCGAGGAATTGGTCTTTGCTTTAAGCACTGGGTATAACACCACAGCCCAAGCACTGCACTGACTGCACTGATAGAGTAATTTCCTCTTGACACAAAGCTACACAAAGTCTATGGGCTGTACTCTGAAAACAAAACCACATGGTTGTATTTGTTTATTGAAAATGTCATAATTATACTATTCTGATGAGCTTGATGGAACGGCAAAAACGTTACAGTCTGTAGTTGACTACAGCTCTGGTCTGCCTAAATGGCTCAATATTGGTTGCATTTGTTTTCACCGAGTTGTCCCAAACAGGAAGTGGTTGCAATTATTATGAACCCATGGGGCTTTCCCCCAGGAGCTTTTTGGGGAAGCATGGGGCTTGTTCACCAGTTAGGAACTTTCCCCACTTAATCTGAGTTAACGTCACTAAACCACACACCACTAACCCGCACACACCACTAAACCCCTGGTGGTGTGTGTCATTAGGATTTACCAGCACACTGACTATGATTTGCACTGAACATCGCTGAACATGTTTTGGTGACATAATTCATGAACTGAATTAAAAGATGTTCACAAATGCTCAAATGGCTTTTGACTGTGCACTACACTGTCACAGTCAAATGGTTGCATGTTTTTTTTTTTTTTTTTAACTCAAATTTGCACAAACCCTCCTTCTGTCTCACCCATTTCCTGATGCTTGTTCCAGGGTGAAGCTCCTGACGGCTCAGAAGAACAAGCAGCTAGAGGACTTGGCCCTGTGCAGGGAGGACAGGTATAGCATTGTATCTTATTACTGATGCATCAGGAGTTTAAATTCAGCATCCTACCTGATTACTTTGGGAGAGTTTAGAGTATCAGATTACTATTGGAGCATCCTACCAGCTTACTGATGGAGGATCCTGTCTACTGATACATCATGAGTTCAAATTAAACATCCTACTTGATTACTGGTGTTACATGCTACTCTGATCACTGGTGAAGCATCCTACCCAATTCGCTTTATTCACCCGGCGGCCAGAACGAGGCTACAGGGCATTACACATCAGCAAGTGTATGCTGTAGCCTCGTTCTGACCGCTGGCTGAATAAGGCGAATTGCTTTGTACCTGTCTATTGATACATCTCCGGTTCAAATTGAGCATCCAACCTGATTAGTGATACAGTATCCTAACCGGATTACTGGAATGTCCTACCTGGTTACTATTAGAACACCCTCTTACAGAAACATCAGGGGTTCAAATTTAGCTTCAAATGATAGATAGATGATGTTTTTCAATGAGTGTGCCTCCTAGAAGCTCATGATGTAAAGTTGTGAGGATTGGCAAGATTATGGGCACAACTCCCGAAGGGCAGCATGGTAGGATAGCTTTTAGATTAATTTGGCTTGTGTGCAATTTCATTTGGTGCTTCCTTGGTTTGCACTCAGAAATTAAGACACAGAATAATCATCCCTCAGTGGAGTGTTTATCATTATGTTCTTTTTTTTTATTCCTAGGAAAAGTCTTTGTGAAACTGCAGAGCGTTTGGCTGATAAGTATGAGGATGCCAAATACCGGCAGGATGCCATCATGAAAAGGTACGGTATGCAACAGCACAAGAAGAACCACTAGGTTGTCACTTTTTGAGTCTGGCCCTGGCCACTTCTGTGTGAAAATGAAATATGTGGCTCTGTGACAACAAGCATAGAGGAATTGAGTGATTTTGAAATTATAGAGAAGCAAGTAGTGCTCATTTAGAGTTGAACATTTTTCCTCTATGCTTGTTGTCACAGAGCCACACATTTCATAGATCAAGTAAATGATGAGCTTGTTATAATGTAAGGCAAGAGTACATGGTAGTTGAGAGATTTCTTTAGGATAGAGACAAAGTTACATACATTAATTTAGGTAATTTTGACACTCTGTCTCCTATCTCTCTCTCTCTCTCTCTCTCTCTGTGTGTGCATGTGCGTGCGTGCGTGTGTGTGCGTGTATGTGCGTGTGTTCACAGAGTGAAGCGTATCATGGGCTGCCAGCGCAGTCAGCTTCCGGTGATGTCCAACAGCGAGAAGGACATGAAGAAGGAGCTGCAGACCATCAGCGACCAGCTGCATCACCTTTGCAACGGCATCAAACAGGTAACGACAAGTACCAGCTCCTGCATACTGGAGCAAACATTTACATTCTTTTTAGTATGTGCCATCTGCTGTACTGTACATCTCTGGTCAGTTTTCACCTTCCTTTGCTAAGTCATATTTACATAATATTTACTAAACAATTGCATACAGTAAGCATGTTGTGTTCACTTCCAGCCATCTTTAGCCTGCTACTGTTTTGAGATGTTGCACGTCAAAGTTTGCATTCCAATAACAAAACCTGGAGTACATATCCATAGTCCAAAAATGCATACAGCTTGCGAAAAAATAAAGCCTGCCACATAATGTCAACAAATAAGAGAGAATATTTTAGTAACTCAGTTTAGACAAAAATGGCATATAGTACCGAGGGAAGGAATTGCACTAATCTGTGTATTTGGGATGTCACTGCAGGTAAACATGAAGAAGGAGTACCAGGTGAAGCAGATCAGCAAGGCAAATTCTCCTGCCAGACCCAGCATAGCACTGAACGTCCAGCAGAGGAAGCACGTTCAGGGGGTTCTCAAAGAACAGTACGTTTTTTGCAATATTGATTAGCAAATCAAGCAGAAAAACATCAATATTTACTGTTATCTACCGCTTTCTTATTTTAGTTTAGCTTTGAATATATTAAATAACGGTGGCTTTGGCAGTAATGGTTGTGTTGCAGCTGTAGTGATGTTAAGGACATAAAAGTGATTGAGGAACTCTTTAGTGATCTACAGCAGTGCATGCTTATATGATGTTATCGTTCTGTTTTATTTCTTTGACTGTATTTGTATAGGGATGTGCAGATATGAAGAAACATTAGTTTAAAGATAGAAAACAAGAACTGCACGTAGTAATAGTTATGATGCAGCTGTAGTGATGTCGAGGACTTGAAAGTGATTCATACAGCGGAGCCGGCTTGTGTTATTCACAGCTATGTATTTATTTGTGCCAAAGGCTATTTTACCTATCTTGACCACTGCCTTTTTTTCTTGAATGTGTTTATACAGGGGTGGACAGATTGCAGATATGATGAAACAGATAAAGGAACTGAAGAACCATGTCAATTTTTGAATACAGAGAAGAAAGCAAACTGTTTATTCTCTGGTTTTAACCAAGCCAGCAGTATAACAAAGTGGCTTGTATGATGACCAGACTTTGAAGAAGACAGAGCACTCCATTACATTTGTTACAAATGAACACACACATTGACCCAATCAAGAAAGACATATATTTTCCCCAAGCAGATCTTTCAGACCTCCGTACATTTTTCAGAGTTTGTACAGATTTGTGTATTGTATAGTTGGAGATATTCTGTATGGTGTTTTTACCCGTGTTATTTCTCATACAAGAGAAAAACACAGTGAACAAAAAATAAAGAGCTCATTACTACAAAAATGTCTCATAGTTTCTACAGCCTTCAGACAGACAGTGTTGTCAGATGAGTGTTATATATGACCGTAAGAAGGCCATGCCAAGGTGTACTCCAGGTACATTGTTTTACCGGATGAATTCAAGTGGCCCTTGTTTAAATCAAGGGTAAAGTCTAGTCTAAACGTTATTCATTAACTTGGTAGAATTAATTGGCAATTTAATACAATGAGCAAAATTGTAAATACAATCATTACAAAAGTCATCTCAGTGCTCACTGACTTTGTTGATATCCCATCATTTAAATCAGTGCTGTAATTGCGTCATCTTTTTCAGTTAAAGTAAAATTAACATAATAAGTCGCTTTGGATAAAAAAGTGTCTGCTAAATGAATACATGTAAGATGAACGACATAAGATTGAGTAAAACTAATAATGTCAGTCTGTTACATTTCTAATTCAGAACTGAGTTGGTAACTACAGGCAGAAAGATGTACAGCCTAGGCTACTGATTGCATCGTATGTGTTTCCCAGTTTTATCCAGTTGAAAATGTAAATGAATATCAGGTGGCATACCAAGCACTGGTTTTAAAAATATTACGGTGTAAAACTTGTGAAATGGCCTTATCCTATTTAAGTTTAAGCAGCTGTGCGGTAGATTCCCATGACGTGTTATGGTAATTATAATCAAGTTTTAGCCCTCCACCAGTCTCCCAACGTCTGTTGGCGATACGTTTGACACGCCCCTCCTGAGACAGTGTTTTACTTTCGATTTCTTCGACTTGTCTTGCAGGATTTTCCAGCATGTGATGAAACGGTGAGATATTTTTATTCTTCCACATAGGCACCACAGATTAAGCAAACTTTATAGTAGCCTATCCTGATTCGAATAAGAACGTTACAATTAGATGCGTTGTAATATCATAACTGTTTTGTAAATAACGATTTCTGCCGCAAACGTACACTGTTGGCTAATGTTTACCTAAGTTTGATAGCTAACGTTAACAGCATACTTAGTAACAGGCTAAAAGTATTAACTTTTACACAAACTCTAGATTCGCTCTGAAATAATATGACTATCCACTATCCATTGTCAAGCCATAAATCGACAGGGGTAATGGTAAGTGATTTGCCAATATTTCTCAATACGTTTTATATCCCCAAACTGGGATTTGTTTGCATGTCGGGTAGGCTATGTGTTGTCCTTACTGCTGGCTAATGAATGCAGACTGGACTCGCTGCATTTAAAAATAACATTGCTGTGATCTATTTTTAATAGTAGGCTAGGCTACTGAACGCAGCATGGAAGGAACAACCATTGAAGTTTGTGGAGTGCCTGATAGCCTTCCCCCCGACCGGATTGTGGACAAGCTCACAATCCACTTTTTACGACCGAGACATGGGGGCGGGGAGGTTCTGAAAGTAATTTATCCCACCTCCACAAAAGGGCAAGCCTTTGTCGTATTCGAGCTCGGTGAAGGTAAATTCCTATTTGGGTTTCATGTACTGATTTTAATGCCTAATTTAATAACTGAGTGAGAGCAACATCCTTTCTCACTTTCAGACTAAAGCATAGGCTCTAGCCAACATTACATTTGCTTCAGATTTGTTGAAGCAGTGTATCTGAAACTGACCTAAACCTTAATGTAGGCCTATGTTTTCACAGTGGCGGCCCAGGTTGCACATTTGAAGCAGACCTTGGACATGGGCCTATCTGAGCAGTTTCCCCTGAAGGTTAAGATTATAGACCGGTCTGAGGTAAAGAAACCTAAATACATTCCTCTTCAGAGGTAGCTGTTTATGTAAAAAATAGTCTCCCTAAAATGACAGTAGTAAGTGATCCTCATAACTTGAATATGGGCATAAAACCAGAATTGAGTGTCCACTGGTTTATCGTTATAGGTGGACCTACCTGTTCAGGCCATGTTGGACCTGTCCATGTTCCCTGACCAGAGTGAAGTCCATCATCTCCTGAAGAAGCACAACTTTAAGGTGACTCAGGCCAGCTCCAGTCCCGGCAAGACGGTGCTGCTGGAGGGGACTTTCCTGAGCCTGCGTGCGGTCCGTGCCCAGCTCCAGAAACAGCTGCAGGAGCCGCTCAGGCACCACACTGGGCATCACGCCAATGGAGACCGTCCTTTGTCGCCCTTAGATGGCATCGTCTCAGGTGCGCTCCCCGAACACTCATCCAGAACGCTGCCCCACTTGAACGGGTCACATGGTTACATGAGTGAGCGGCCGTTTAACAGCTCACAGGACCATCTGAGCCCAAGTAGCTTGTCAGTTAGCAGGAGCCCGACAGGGTTAGATAGCTCTTCCTCTAACTCAGAGCAGTCGCTTTCGTCATATTATCTCTCGCGGGATGGGAGGTCTTCTCGAAACCCAAGCTATTTTCTGCAGGATTCGGGAGCTCCTCAAAGCTTACCCATCTTTCCAAGCGACAATTTGACAACCAAACCACCACTGCAGCGGGAGACATCGTCAACAAGGGAGACCACCCTTGTGGTGGATACAGATGTGTTTTGCTATACCTGGAGCTTCAGAAAAGACTATGCAGACACCATACTTAAAAAATATGCCATAGAATGTAGAACAGATGGGAATTCAGAGGTAAAAAACCTTACTCTGAAGGGTAGAGAGTGTGAGAGAGCCAAGCAGGAGCTGGGTGGTCTATTCGAGAGCGTTTCCTTGTCATTATGCACCCAAGAGATACCTTTGTCTGGACTCAGTCATCCGATGAGATCACAAATTGCCAAACAGATCCAGAAATATAAAGATATATTTAAAGTGATAGTCAGACAAACGGAGAAGTCAATCGTAATCATCGGATCTTCCTCAGAGAGCTATGAGATGAAGCAGCGAGTTTTAGGAGAACCTGTAGGCTTACCAGCGTCTGGACGTACAGGCCGAGACACTGAACGAGGGCCAAGAACTCGGCGTAGTTCATCCTTGCCCAAACAGCAGAAGTTAAGGTATGACCAGGACAGTAGAACAAGGCTGGACTCTGCTGGGCCTCAGACCTATTCTCCGTCACATTACCAGGACAGTAAGCACCATGAAGAAGCGGCCATGGCAAGGTCACGCAGTAGAACCAGCTCAGAGAGCAGAGAGAGGACAGTGGCCCAGAGGCCTGTTCCCAATGCACAACAGGAGCCTATGTCGCCCTCTAGAGGGCGACAATTACCATTAATGAAGAAACCACTACATTTTTTAGAAAGAAATGCAGCGTCACTTAAAAGCAAATTTACCAAGCAAAAATAGTCTCAGATTCTCAGTCTAACTTCTGTTTCGCACTACAAAATTTGACAAGCTACTAGTAACAGCTTGTAATTATGACTTTACATTAATGACAAATAACATGTTGCTCATACTCAAGTAGTTTTCATAATTACTATTAAATGCCATTGTCAGGTTGAATACATTGCCTATTAATTTTGCCTGTATAAATTAATCACATAAAATATGCACACTGGATTGGATCTCATTTCTGGGTTTTTTCAATTTGCACCTCTTTAATAGGGGCATAGGGTCAAATCATGGAGGTAATATCTATTTTGATTATTTATTAATTTATTATGGAAGGCTTGTCTGTTTTGACTGAAGGTGCTTTGTATGGCCTGTATAGACTTTTTGGATGTCTGATTTAAAAAGTGTTTTTTTTTTTTTCTTTTCTGAAAAAGTGATAAATAGCATAATACTTCTGAAAGAGTCTTGCTTGCAATGTTTGATCTGAATTGCATTTGGAGAAAATGATTTGTATTGACATTAAACATAGAGAATTAAAGCCTCATTGCATATAGTTCATATTTTTGCCACCTTTGGATGTTCTTTGGATAATTTCTGGGTCTAACTGCCTATTTAAGTTTAGTTTTCTGTAACCAGGTCCTCCCGTGTCAGTGTTTGTCAGTGCCATGGCAACAGAAACTGTGGTGAAAATTGAGGAAGTCCTCCCCATTGGTCCTGAAAATGAGCAGGAAGTGAGCTGGTCTGGTAGTTTCAAAATCAGGCTCCTCTTTGCTGGAGAAAGCTGGTCTTATATGGTAAAGGACTGGAGGACACAGGAGTTAATAGCCTGTGCAGAGGCAATACATACAGTAGTCTACAATAGATTGTGTACAGAGTCCATGCACTGTAGCCTTTAGACATGACCAGTGCTATAGATATTGTGATATTGAACCACCATTTTAATGTTTTGAGGGCATGTATAGAAATTTATATTGGAATGAACATTCCTTTATTTTGTTCAGAACAAGCCTCAGATAGTTAAAGTCTACCCAAAGAAGTATGAATACTACAGTGCCATTTCATCATAAATGGAAAACCCTTTTTGTATGCATGCACAATGGCACAGATAGGCTGTTTAACTTGGGCAATCATGACCTGTCTGTACGTGCCCACGTTACTATCTGCTTCATCCAAAAGACTAAAACAGGTTCAGCAGAGGGCTTAAATATTTTGTTCAAATACAGACAAATAAATGTTGAAGCTGCAGTGGGTAAAGCCTTATGTTCACCACAAGCTACTTATAAATTATGAAGCTGACAGCCGGCATCATAACTGCATTGAAATACATCTTTACATTTCTAGACAGCTTTGAACAGATACACTATGTTGCTTCTTCATTGCTTAGCAGCTGTTTGTTGTGAAATACCACTGTGTTGTGTCAGGGTCACAACTGTGACCATATCCTGTTGCCAAAATTATTCTCAAGCCCCCAAAGCCACAGCTCTCTTCTCTTCAGTAAGATCTGGACATGAGTGACCTGGCTGGGTGTTGGTTTGGCCATCCACTGTCTCTGTGTGAGAATTATGTGACGTCAACAGAGAGGAATGCACTGTTTACTGTTTACTGTTTGTTTCTGTAATTAAATACCAGCCCACTTGGTAATAATCTGATAGTGATCATTTTTTGCTTGGGTCTTTCTGTCTCCCCCTACATGGCAGAGTTTGGCTCCTCTCCACGCTGGTAGAGCTCTCTCACACACCACAAGCTCTTGGTTGGTCGATGACGACATAGGGCAGAGAGGTCTATGCTACGTTTGGCTCTGCCATAACTGTCCGATCGCTGCTGACTGACCAGGAAATGCCAGGGTCCTTCCCAGGAGATAAGAATCCTCTCTGGGTTCCCCAGGGGGAAACCAGTGCGTCGCTGTCTGTCTTGAGCCCCGTTGAGCAGTCAAGACTTTGGAGGAGAGAGGTGGGTTAAAGACTAGAGAGAGAGAGAGAGAGAGAAAGAGCAAAAGAAGGGGGAAAGAAAAGAAAAAGTGTTTTGCTCTTTTTTAGCAGCATCTCTTTTGTCATGACGATTGCTCACGTAAAGATGGAAGGCTGAGGCAAGAAGAGGAAGGCTGAAAAGCAGAATGGCTTCAAGCTTTTTCGGAAGACAGAGCTATTTTCATGCCTCGGGCGTATATATAGTCTCTTGCCTGCTCACAGACACACATGTTGGATGACGTGTTGTGGCTTGTTGACCGCAGCCCTGTGACTGTACTTCAGGCTTAGGCCTCGGCTCCAGAGAAACAGCCACAGCTAAGCCACGCCTACCGGCACTCACACACACGCACTCTGCCTGCCCTGCCTGAGTGTTTGGGCCCTGCCGGTTTAGATGCACTTCTCTCTTTCTCTCTCTCTGTGTGTGTGTGTGTGTGCCCGCGTCTGTGTGTCTACCACCCCACACAGCCTCTCTCTCCTTCCCTCTCTCTCTCTCTCTCTCTCTGTCTATCTCTTCCCGCCAGCGAGAGACTGTAGACAGCAATCACCACCATGGCGGAGCTGGAGGGCTTCGAATTTGGCAAGTCGGACTTTGTGCTCCTGGATGAGGTCACCATGGAGCAGTTCATGGAGAACCTGAGGCTGAGGTGAGTCGGGGAAGAAGAGGAGGACGTTTCCCCCCCCTTCTCTTTTCACCCCCCTCAGGGAATGGATCATTGAAGGGAGGGGGGGTGGTGGTAGGGAGGAGAGTAAGGGGCAGGATAGGAGGCTGTTCTATTTGTCGTACTGTGACAGAGGGACTTTTGAATGTGCCAGATTAGGAGCTTGCTGTTACTCGTACCGTTATCTGTATCTCACAGTTCTCAGTCCTGAACTATTCGGATCCTGTTTTGGAGCTGGAGGCATTTTGTTCCTTTTTTTTCCCTCTTTTTTTCTTTGGTTCCACACATTTGAAAAGCTTTTAAAAGCAGTCTCTCAAAAGGCTGAGCCGACAGCATCTGTCCTTCCTGTGCCACTCCCTGTGAATGAAGATGAGACCAAATTCAAGCAGGCTAGTGAGCACTTTGAGGGGAAGCATGACTCATTTCTGGTCTGAGTTCTGTCCTGTGTGGTAAATGTTTGGGCGTCTCATATTCCGCACTCTGAGTGGATGAGATTATGTGTGTGGAACACTTAGAGGGGGGACTTAAACACATTTGGGGCAGTTTTTACAGTTTCGGTGGAAGATAGTGATGAAAAGTTTTGAGTTTTCATTTCGTTCCATTTGAGACCATGGTGATTTTCACACCGATGTAATTTTGTGGGACAGAAAGTGAGTCAGGTGACCCTACTGCAGGCTATTTATGAGTGCTTTACAGCACATTGTGTCTCTCACTCTTCTCTCTCGTCTCACAGTTCTCATATTGTCGGTTTCAATGTGCACTCACCAGTTCTAAATACCACCTATTTTCACGTTTCAACTTGCTCTATTTACAACCTCGCTGAATTCAGATCCCCCTGTTCAGTCAACATGTCATGCTCTGTTAACACTTTGAAACTACGAGCCAAGATTTTTTTTTTAACATCATGATATGAAACACTGATGTCCCATTTGCATTGTTTGTGATGAAGGAAACTTGATAGCGAGACACAAGTGTCTTGATCAGTTAGAGCTGACAAAAGAATAGAGGATTCTTTCATGAGTTGGATTATGTAAAGTAGGCCTATGTTGACATCAGAATGCACATGGATGGTAGATTAGGCATGTAGATGAATGAGTGATGAGAGTGTGTCTATACTCTGTCTGAAGACATGGACCAGGGGGCAGGTGCTGCTGTATGCAAACACTCTACATAGGTTATTTATCCTGTATTAACATGTGGGCAGTGTTTTTTTGTCACCCCTTCTGTTCTTTCCCAGCTCAAAGCTAGCACAGGCTTGTGAAATGTTATCGCGTTCTGTGAAACTGAACTGTCTTGAGACACACGTTACACTTCCTGTTCTTACTTCCCACCTCTGTATCACTTCCTGTCGATGTCTGGGCGTGTGCAAGTCATACAGAGAGAATGAGAGAGAGAGTCTGAAAAATTACAAAGGTGTGACAAGCCTTTGTTGTCACTAAAAATGCATCTCAAAACCCAACAGATGTAATCGCGGGCACCTTTGATTCATAATTATTTTGGTGATGCATCAACACAATGGCCTACAGCTCATTTTCACTCACTAGGTCCACTGGACTGTTTTCAGCATGCTGTTTTTCATAATCCCCTTGTAATGTCTGCTTTTGTGGGTGGGTGTGTTCAGTGATAGTTCCTGTAGGCTACAATCATTTGTTTTTATCCATGATGCTTGTTGTATTGCAGACTTGCTAATCTGTGGTCTCTGGTGCAATGTCTTGTGGGTTTGAAGTTTGCTCGTGTCTATGTGTATGTGTATGTGTGTGTGTGACTGGCTAAGCTGCAAATTGCCCTGCTTGGTTAAAGTAGTCTGAACTGAAATGAACTGCCACCCTTTGCTGAGGGTGATGAAATAAAAGGTGGAATCCTAGATTATAAGCCATTGTCCTTTAATTGAACTGTCTGCCCAGTTTGTGTACAAAAGCTCAGGTGCTGCTTGGGCGAAGTACTTTCTCATTCAGTGGGAAACAGAGTACAATGCAGTGAGACATACGCATATCCCACATTGCCTGACAAACTAGGTGCTTGAGGAGGACAGGAGGGGTGCAATTTGATTGGCTGGTGATCTCAAACAGCAAACAAACTTTTGTTCACATTTGGATCCTTTAAACTTTAAATAGAATTCAATAGTACCTTTAAGGCCTTTGTTTGTTTGTTTTCAGGTTCGAGAAAGGACGCATCTACACCTTTATTGGGGAAGTGGTGGTGTCCGTTAACCCGTACAAACAGATGGACATCTATGGGAAGGAGGTGATTGATGCATACCGGGGCCGTGAGCTCTACGAGAACCCTCCACACCTGTACGCAGTGGCCGACGCTGCCTACAAGGCCATGAAGAGGCGAGCCAAAGACACCTGCATCGTTATATCAGGTCAGTGCTGGCCTGGCTTTGCTATATTTCTAGAGAGGGGGCTATTGTTCCTCTTAGATAAGATCACATCAGATCAGCTGTGTGGTACTAGAAGCAGTGAGGTGATGGTTCTCTTCTGTGGGTGTTTTTTTTTTACTTCCATGCCTTTCATGAAGCAACAAAAAACAATAACAGCTCAAAGAACTCATGTGTGAGTGTCCTTCTTCAAAGAGGGTCCCCTTTCTTCTAAAACACCCTTTAGTAGGCTTGGATGTTTTTTGATATGCTGGCAGCAGCCTAAACACTCTGGCACACACACTGTGACACACCAAAACATCATGTCTCTCCCTCGTTCTAAAAGGCCTACGGTATAGCCGCAAATAGGCATATTATTAATTGTGGTTTCAGTCCTCAACCCCTGCGTAAAGTGATATTCTGGTCGTCACTGCATCCATGCACTTTGCAGTCTCCTTCCCTGTTCTAATAATAGATGTGCAGTGGTCAGCCTTAGTCTCAGTCCTACAAACCGAGTCCCACCAGCTGCTCCATGTGTGCAACAATCTGCAAAGTCAGGAACAGAGCTGAAATTTGTTTTGCCATCACCAATCACCAAAGAGCTGGATGGGAGTTATCACTTTATTAGATCAGGGGTTAAAGTAGGGGGGGACGGGGAGGAACGCAGTTCCGCCACTTCAGATAAATGAATAATAAATATATTCTTTCATACCAACGATATAGTGCGATGATATTGTTAAAATAAATGGTGAGTTAATTTTTCGTGTGTACAGAGATGACCAAGAAGCCAGCAATTCTTGTCCAAAGTATTGCTACACCACGATACTCAATATGTTGTCCAAGGGTGAGTCATTTTTCCCTGTTGCACCGACACTGGATTTTAGGGTTAGCTACATACTTTAGTGGTGCTAGCTTTTTCCCACGGGTGCCTTTTTAACCTTTTGATGTTTGCCGAAGTAGGTGCAGCTGTTTGTGTATTTATTTTGAAACATTTGTGTACTGATTCAGTGCAATACACAGTTGGCATGCCGTGTCTCATTTGTAGGTATGACTCTGCTAAAGATGGTTTCACAGGAGACATACGTCCACACGTCACTCAGTCATGGTGGAGTTTGCACGCTTAAACACACTTGAGTTTGTGCACTTGTCACACTTGAAAAAGCTTGGCATGGCCCCGGCCGTGGCGCGGCTGGCTGGGGCACCTGCACCGCACACCGGAGACCCGGGTTCGATTTCCGCCCCGTGGTCCTTTCCGGATCCCACCCCGACTCTCTCTCCCACTTGCTTCCTGTCATTCTTCACTGTCCTGTCATTAAAGGCATAAAAAGGCCAAAAAAATATACTTGGCATCCAGGAAGGAAGGAATTCTCATCATCAACGCATGCACGGGACACTGCTATCTGTGTCAGTAGATGAGATGAAATGTTTATTCAGCCTCTTAATTTTGCAGCATTCCCGACAAGAGGTTTTAGCATTACCATGAGGTCTTTTCATTCTTAGCATTACCAAGACTACAATATAGGTACTCCTTTGTGTGTGTGTGCACCACAAAACAGTGTACTTCTTTAGCACAGTATGGCTATTCTTTGCATAACATAAAGCTATGTCATTCATCCTTTATTCGTTCAGGTGAGAGTGGAGCAGGCAAGACTGAAGCGAGCAAATACATCATGCAGTACATTGCTGCCATCACCAACCCCTCGCAGAGAGAGGAAGTGGAGAGGTGAGTGCACTCATTTACTGGCACACTTTACAAAGTTTCACATTAACAAGAGGGAGGGAGAGAGAGGGAGAGAGGAGAGAGAGAGGGGAGACAGAGATAGAGGAGAGACAGAGAGGGAGAGAGAGGGAGAGAGAGGGTGGGAGACAGAGATAGAGAGAGAGAGGGAGGGAGAGAGGGTGGGAGACAGAGATAGAGAGAGAGAGAGAGAGAGGGAGAGAGAGGGAGAGAGAGGGAGAGAGAGGGTGGGAGACAGAGATAGAGAGAGAGAGGGAGACAGAGACAGCGAGAGGAAGAGCAGACAAGCTCAATTAAGGCCCATTACAGTAACCCCATGCTCTACATGAAGTAGAACACACACACACACACACACACACACAGTAAAGGTAGGCATACAATGTATCAACTTGCAATGCTTACTGATGACAATTAGAAGATCAGTGGTTTGCTCAGGAACACTTCAACGTGAAACCTGGAATCCTATGGCTGCCAGGCAACTGCCTTGTTTGGTGAGCTAGTGCTTTAAGGCGTGAGGAGAAGAGGAGGACATCTCTTTCAGTGACTTATACACAATACATGAAGCATCAGGCAACATCAATGGCCAAACCAGGATATATACTGTGTTTGTTTCCTATAAAGAGCGCTGGGTTGAACATTGATGAGACACGCTAGGTATCAGGTATCATCAGAAGTGGGAAGCGGCTCTCTTATTACCTAGACATTATAAGGGAACTGAGTGTTTCATCATGTGTCTCACGTTTCTCTCTGTTCTGTATATTAGTGTGAAGAACGTTCTCCTGAAGTCTAACTGCGTTCTGGAGGCCTTTGGTAATGCCAAGACCAACCGCAATGACAACTCCAGCCGCTTTGGAAAGTACATGGACATCAACTTCAACTTCAATGGAGATCCTACAGGAGGTCATATCAACAACTACCTGCTAGAGAAGGTCAGAAAATCTGTAAATCACGACTCTTATGCGCAGATTCTGCACTCTTCCATTGAAGTTTACTAATGCATCAACGAAAATAACAAATGGTCGCACTCCAAAAATCTTTTCTTGCTTTTTAATCCATTTTTTAGCAACAGTGGATAATTCACAAATGTTTCGGCTTGATGGCCTTCGTCAGTGTATCAGATTAAAAAGCAAGAAAAGATTTTTGGAGTGCGACCATTTGTTATTTTCTATGAGTTCCCTGGATCACACACCCACAAGCAAAGAAACAAGAGAACAATCGGGAGAGCGCGGTGTGTGCCAAGAAAAGTACTAATGCATCAACAAAATGCTGACACACATACAAACACACACACACACACATACACACATACACACATACACATACACATTTCTTTCTCACTTTTTTGTCACACCCATTCTTTCACACACAAACACACTTGTATCTCAATGTATTAAGTGCATCCACTTTCTGCAATGAATTTCACTGAGCATGTTTGAAAAAAAAGAAAAGCTAGCTTTTTAGTTTCAGAAGTTGTTTTTAGACTTAGTAGACTTTGACACACCATGATGGAGGTGCGGAGACAGAGAGGTGAGACTTTGGGTCCTGAAATAGAACTGTGCGATCCTCATCTCTTCGCCCTGCTCCTCTCCTCGTCCCTGCAGTCGTTAATGATTAAATCACACACAAGAACACAACGTTCTGAGAAAGCCATTTTTTTCCCATTGGCACATTTGTTTTCTCACACATTTATGTTCATTGCAGAACAAGTTGTAATTCTTGACTTCAGCTTACTTTACTTTTGTTTGTAGATGCAGCAGCAAAAAAACACCATTTCAATGGACGTAGCTCAGCTATTTGGTATAGTTTTCAACAGTAATTCTAGTGTATGTGTAGCCAAACACAGGCAGAGATGCACTCCTTTAATTCATTTAGTTTAGAGCAAGGGAGTAAAGATAAAAACAGAGAAATCTGACGGTACATGTTTTGTTAACATACCTGTTTTAGATGCTATGATATGCCACGAGAAACCTAGATTGTCAATTTACCAGACTGACAGGCGTTCCTTTATGCTGGGGACTGCTAGATTTTTTCACCTGTGGTGGTGGTAGTGTAGTGGGTAAGGAGCTGGGCTAGCATTGCAATAGCCTGAAAAGTTGTGGGTTCAATACCTGGCTTGCACCGTTTCCTTGCCCTCCTGCCTTGAGCAAGGCACTTAAGTATAAGTATATATACTCTTTTGATCCCGTGAGGGAAATTCGGTCTCTGCATTTATCCCAATCCGTGAATTAGTGAAACACACTCAGCACACAGTGAACACACAGTGAGGTGAAGCACACACTAATCCCGGCACAGTGAGCTGCCTGCAACAACAGAGGTGCTCGGGGAGCAGTTAGGTGCTAGGTTAGGTGCTAGGTTAGGTGCCTTGCTCAAGGGCACTTCAGCCGTGCCTACTGGTCGGGGTTCGAACCGGCAGCCCTCCAGTTACGAGTCCGAAGCGCTAACCAGTAGGCCACGGCTGCCCCCAACCCTTAACCTTGTGTTGCTCCAGGGACAATGGCCCTTGCAAGGTAATTGGCATATGTAAGTCAGTTTGGATAAAATAGTCAGCTAAATGACTAAATGTAAATGTAAACTTTTGCACATATATCTGTGAATGATGCATGGTGCATGAAGTTGGTCTCTCACTCTCCTCTCTTTTTTCAGTCAAGGGTTGTGCAACAGCAAGCAGGCGAAAGAAACTTCCACTCTTTCTATCAGGTGAGTAGAGGTAGAGTAGTGAGTAGAATTTAGAAGACCATGCCGGTCATGCAGCTTATGACAAAAATCTCTCTTGTTTGGTAGCATCTTCAAATCAACATGAATCTGTATATTATTTTCCACAATTGCATATTTTCCATATAAATATATAGGCTGTCAAACAATAAAATAATTACTAATTAGTCACATACTTTTGCTATGATTAAATGTGATTAATATCTTCTTTATAATGTAGCTTTTAGTAATGAAATAGTGAAATATAATGTAATGGAATTATTGTATTATTAAGTCAACAAGAAATTTAAAATGCTACTGTTTAATTGTAATGTTTGTAATGTAATGTTACTTTGAACACAGATTCCACACAGAACAAGCTAACAGATTAATTAAATTATTTAAATAAAAACATTAAGGTCACTGACTGTTAGTTTGAAAGCATATTTCTTATGCACTATAACTGCTCAATCAGAGTTGCCTGTAATTAGTTAGCGTTAATTATATATTTTTTTATATGCAAATAATTAATTTTGACAGCTGTAATAAATATACCTTATCTCAAACCTGTGGCCCAAGTTCAGTGACATGTCACTTTTCTTATTCTTATTGTTGGTGTTGTTGCTTCTGCTGTTGTTGTTATTGTTGTTATTGATTAGTGTTGTTCAGTAACAGGATCATGGTTGCAGTGAACCCTGTTAGGCTCGGTTGGTAGATATGAGTACTTCTATGTGATAGTGAGAGGTTTTGTTGCCGTGGGAAGTCCCAAGTCAATAGCATGAGATTGTAACCTCTTCTCCTGTGTATACTGTCACTAGAAAATTACTCTCCTCTCTTCTCTTGTCCCCAGTTATTGCGTGGAGACACTCCTGAGACGCTGAGGAAACTGCACCTTAAGAAAGAGCCAGAGGTCTATGTCTACACCAAAGAGGGAGCTGCTGTGGTTACTGTGAGTTACTCTTCTGTTCATTCTCACATTCCGTTGTATTGTTTTCTGTGTACGAAAATACATAAAAACCTGATGGCAAAGAACCAAGACGATGATAATGATATTTTTCACTGTTCTTTCACAGTAACGCCATTTTGTCAGACCTGGATTTTGTTGGGGCAACAAAAAAATTACACACTGTAGCTTTAAAGATAAATCAACTGTAGTTACAGGTCCTGCAGTTATTCATGTTAATTACTGAAAGATCCTGCTGTTTGAAGTGCTGAATGATGATGATGTACGATAGTCATTACCAGTTTGGCATCAAGCAGATGGTAGCTGTCGAAAGGGTTTTAATGATGTGCATATTTAGTAGAGTTCTTTTTCTTTTTCATTCAAGTTGACTTTACATTGGAGGTAACTAATTTTCTCTGAGCTATACATGCTTTAGCAAACTCTTGAACTGAAAGTTACCAGGAACAAATCTGGCCTCTGAGCCACATGGTCATTTAATGTGCTGACAATAGTGGCATTTAACCGTCTTGCTTGTCTCGCATTGCGTTAACCATGGTCAGTCTGAATAGTGCTACTTTCTTTATTTCTTTGAAAAACTATACTATAAGATTTATATAATAGTTCTATAGTAGTAGTTAATATTACAGTATTCTGTAATATCTCTATAATGTCCTTGCCCTCCAGATAGTACTTCTATAGTATGTCCCAAAATGTTTTTGTTTGTAGCTATTTTTGTATAACATTGTCAGATAGATAAACACACCTGTCTTACCAGGGATGGGCAGTATTTAATGATAGATGTATTTAAAATATGTTTTTCAAATACAAAATAGTATTTTGTAATTTTAATTTTATTGGGTTGAAGTTAATTTCATGCTCCCTGTATAGTATTTTTAGTTTAAAAATATAGTATTTTATTTTGATACATGGCAAGGGTTCTGTACTTTGTAGTTTATTTTGATACACTTAAAATTAGGATATTTGATATTTTATTTGAAAATACAAAATAGATGTATTTTTGCCCATCCCTGCTGTCTTACCCACTAACAGCACATGCTTTTCAGTATTTTGAGAGCTGTCCCTGAAACCTTTAAAAAATGTAAGAGCAGCTTTTACAGCACAGCACAGCACAAATATGGTTGTTATCTGTGCCAACTGTGTGTTTGCAAAGCTAGCCTGTTGACTTCTAGCTGGCTAGCTTGCTTGTAGTAGATCAAAACTCCATAACGTCTCTTTAAAGTGGTAGAGACAAACCAACAGATGTGTGCTTTGTAATAGACTTTATTCACTCTACCTTTTTTTTCTGTAAGGGGTCCAATGATGGCTCATGTCACAAGGCTGTATTGAGCGCGCTCAAAGTGATCGGCTTCACTCAAGATGAGATCGACTCCATCTACAAGATCATTGGGACTATCCTCCTGCTGGTTGGTCATTTGTTTTATTTCAAAATTCAACAAATAGGGAAGTAGCCTGCAGAAGTTCTGATAATAGGAAGCGGTAATTAAGATTTTTTTAACCTACAAATGTGGGGAAAAGTTAAGTGATTAAAATATGACAGCAAGGGGAAATTCAAATTTAAGGGACAGAGCTCAGGAAATCATCAGCACATAGTTTTGAAGTGGTACCCTCCCTCTCTCATAGTTACCAGTCCTATACTGATATGGGCCAGGCAGTTCAGTTAGATGCTCTTCGGGAGAGGGAGAGGTTTTCAGACAGAGTTGAGATTCCAATGTAAGGGATGGTCTGTGAGAAATCTGCAGCACTGCAGCAGTCTAAAGTGTTTTTACTCGCATAGCTAACTTGTCCATCAATGATACGGGTCAGGCTTGATAGCTACCTAACTACGTTATAGTGAATTGTTCTTCAGGAGAGGTATGCTGTCATTCATTTCAGAGGTCCACCATTATAGTCTGGGTGCGGACAGACACCTGTCTCCTACTCATCAATTTTTAATTGCCTCTCGTTACCATAGGGAAACATGGAGTTTGAAAACGATGGGGAGGCAGTGCAGCTATCGTCAGCCGATACAGTGAGTCACATCGCCGAGCTCACCGCCACGGAGCCAGAGAGTGTGAGCAAAACTCTGCTGTTCCGCACCGTGGCTACAGGGGGCGGCGAGGTCATCGAGAAAGGACACAGCAAACAGGAGGCCTGCTTTGGACGTGATGCCTTCGCCAAGGTAACCTAAGTGGGCAACGCGTCCAAGTTGCTATGCACAGATAACATGTACAAATGGTGTCAAGGCTACAACAGCAGTCAAAGGGAGAAGGATTGATGTGTGTTTGCACTCAAAATTCAGTCACTTATCAACCCCATCAGACTGGATTGGACGGCACCGGACTGGATCTGGTTCTGCTCTGGGCTGAGCTTGTGTGCCTCTGGTGTCATCATCCCTCTTCATCAACCATGTTAAACTGATCTGAACTATTTATTTATTTATTTATTTATTTATTTATATATATTTTAGTTTAGTTTTTTCTTTCTTTTCTCCCTTATTGGATTTAGCTACCTCTTTCTGTAACAACAATTACCACCATTGTTGTGTGGCAATAAAGTATATCTTATCTTATCTTATCTTTATCTTATCATTAAGCCACGTTTAGCTCAGAGTGGACTCTCTTTTTGTATGTGTTCCAGGCCCTGTATGAGAGACTGTTTGGCTGGATTGTCAGCCGTATAAATGCAGTGATTGAGGTGAAGAACTACAACCCTGCCCTTCATGGCAAGAACACCGTCATTGGTGTGCTGGATATCTATGGCTTTGAGATCTTTGATAACAACAGGTGAGTTTTGGGTGCATCCTCACTTTTCTTCTCATTTTAGAAGAATTGTGAATGTTGAAATGTGGCTGCACCACACGTCATACTATCTCTGTGTGTGTCCAGTTTTGAACAGTTCTGCATCAACTACTGTAACGAGAAGCTTCAGCAGCTCTTCATCGAGCTTATCCTTCGGCAGGAGCAAGAGGAGTACAATAGAGAGGGCATCACATGGCAGCATGTAAGGACACACATGCACACATACAGTGCACACACACACACACACACACACACATACACACACATACAGTGCACACACATAGAGTGCACACACATAGAGTGCACACACACACACACACATACACAGGCACACACACACACACACACACACACACACACACACACACATACATACACACACACACACATACACAGGCACACTCACACACACACACACACACACACACACACACACACACACACACACACACTCATATTTATACAGTACGCATACATGCATGAACTCATACAGTGCACATGCACACACACCCTCACCCACTGATGATACACATAGCAAGTCTCTTGAAGCCATGTATTCCTTGATATGCTTCTTTGTATTGAAACACTAACAGTCAGTTTTCCCTCTAGATTGACTACTTCAACAACCAGATCATAGTGGACCTGGTTGAGCAGTCTCATAAGGGGATCATCTCTATCCTGGATGAGGCCTGCCTAACTGTGGGTAACGTCACCGACACAGTCTGCCTGGAGAGCATGAACACCAAGTTGGGCCAACACCCACACTTCACATCCCGCAAGGTAGGCTCCATACCAAAACTACTTAATATCTACATTCATTCATTCATTCGTTCACTCGTTCACTCATTCACTCATTCACTCATTCACTCATTCACTCATTCACTCGTTCACTCGTTCACTCGTTCACTTCATTCACTCATTCACTCATTAAACACATTACTGTTATCCTAAAATAGCTCTCAAGTGACAACAGTCTAGCTACTGTATAGTGTGTCAGGAGATCAACAGTAACATTACAACATTGTTTCTTCTATTTCTGCATACTTGTATCCCTAATCTGTTGACCTTGACTTTAAAGCACTTTGGATCAACTCCTGTTGTTTTTAAATATGCTCTAGAGATAATTTGACTTGCCTTTATCTCTGTAAAGTCTATAAAATAGCATTTTGCTCACAGGAGACAGTGTTAACCAAAATGACTTGCAAAGAAGTGCTGACAAACATTTGTACACATTTTCATAAATACTTACGCTTCTTGAATATCAAACACATTACTTTGAAGTTCCGCGAGCCTTATTCTACCTGTTGATGTAGGTCCATCATCTGGTCAATAGAGGGCAGTGTGTTCACACACTTTTGTGGTCATTGTGTGGACAATGATATGTTATATTTTCAGGGCAGACTTGTTTTACTGTTTGTGCAGATGTGATTCCATGGCCCTTGCAATAAGAGCAACTAAATAAGTGTCTTGATGGGAGGGGTTGACCTACAACAGTGGCCGACTAAGGTTGTGCGGAGATTGTGCTGGCAGGAAGATGCTGTATGTGCTCTGGTGTTTGTTAACTGGTCCTTAACCCAGATGTAAAACTGCTTGCAGCTCTGTCCCACTGACAAGACCATGGAGTTCCACCGAGACTTCCGCATCCGTCACTACGCAGGCGATGTCACGTGAGTTTCCATCCCATGAACCAGTGGTCATTTGCATACAAGCTTAACATTAATGTAGCACACCGTAGGAAATTCCGAATCCACCCCACATAGCTGTTACACTGTTACACAACCATAACTAGCATAGCCTGAATGACACATAGGCGTCACATTAAAGTAGCACACCCTATAAGCCTTACACTACACAAGAGGTCATGTCTGTCTCATGTACCCTTCGGCTCCAAAACTGGTCCCTCTCACCCAATACAACTGGTCACTCTCTCAGTTACCCAACTCCACTACCCTGAGATTTCAGAGTTCTTGCGGAAGCGTTTGCTCAGCGAGAGACTCTGGCAACGAGTAATGATGCACGTAACTTTTGCCCCTTGCATCGCAGGGAACCAATCATATCTGTGTATCTCATATAGGCGGGCCAGAGGCGAGCTAAACAGATGACAGACGTAGTGTTATCCAATTGCGTCGAAGTCCAGAATCAGTCAGTTAACATTGATCGTATAGTGTCATCCAATTGCGTGCAGTGAGATTTTCAAATGAATGCTTGGTGTTGCCCCTCGAGTTGGGCCATTACGTTATTCGTGGCCAGACCCTTAATCTTTCAGATTGGGTCTGGTCCTCCAGGCTACAACTTTACCATAATATAACTTAAAAGCTGGCCACTCTCTCACTGGCCTTACATCAGCATAGCTTGGGTCAGTGTTTCATTAAGCTCATTAGCATCCTCAACATTGTTCTCTGTCCTATGGGCTTAACATGAACATAGACTACCACAACTAGTCATCTTCATAAAGACATAACATGAGCATATCCCTATAATGCATCACCATAATCTCCTAACGTGCAAAGATAGACTGACCATCAGTGAAATTCACCTGGCACAACTGGTCACCTATCTCCCAAGGCCCTGAAATACATGGCGTTTCTGAAACTCATCTTGCATCCACGTACCTTGTGCCCTCTGTTGCACTGATAGGCACTTCTGTACTGATGACCCGCACACTCTTGATCCTTGAGGGGCCCACGAGTCTGACAGGCTTGGTCTAGTTTCATTTTAAATGGATCACAAGCAGCCCTCTTCGAGTGGGTTTTGGATGTGCATCACTGCCGGGTGACATTTTTGTCAGCGGCGCTAATGAAACAACTTGACCCGTGCCGAGCGGATGCAGTCTGACCCAAAGCGCGGCGCGTTCCACTTGACTTCTCCCTTATGGCTGGAGAGATGAATGTGTCAGAACCACAGTGTGTGTGTCTGTGTCTGTGTGTGTGTCTGTGTGTGTCTGTGTGTGTGTGTGGGGGTGCCTCCTCCCGGCAGCCTCCCAGGGGCTCAGGAGGAGTCAGGGCCAGGGTCACTCAAGTGAGCCACCCCCATAGCTCATGCGGAAGGAAGGCTGTGGTCTGTGTTAGCCAGAGAGATGGGGATGGGGGGTGTGGGGGGGCGAATAGGGGCCAAGCACCGAGCAGCACAGCAGCACACCTCTAAAAATAGAAGATGGATGATTGGAGGATCTTACCTGTACATTCTCTCACACACGGTATTTATAAAGTGCTGTCTCTCGAACCAGGTCCTGACTGGGGCTAACTTTAGAATGGACCTGGCCTGGTTTTGGCTGAGATCTGGCCCCGACCCGACTCGTCTCTGGGCCAGATCCAGCCTGGACCAGAACCAAATCCGCTCCAGAACCCAAATTCCATCTGACCCTGATCCTCCCCTAAGTTAGCAGCTATTTTTGTAATCTGTTTTTAAATAATAATTTTAATAAAAATGATTTTGTTTATTTTATACAAAAGTGACAAGTACTGCACATTACAAACTTTAAGCACACACTATGTACCAACCCTCTTTATGTGTACAACATACTACATATGCATGCATACATACTACATAACTACTACAATACAAACTTTAGGCACATATGGGCACATATTTAGGCACTATGTACCAACCCTCTTTATTCATGACACTGTACTTACTACCTGCATTCAGGGCTAACTTTCTTCAAGCTTGTTGTTGCTGTCAAGGTAGAAGGTCTGTGCTGTTGTGTTTCTTTGGCTCAGAGTGTATGATTTAGGCCAACATGCGCGACGCACACACACACACACACACACACACACACACACACACACACACAGTTTTGCTGTTGTGTTTCTTATGCTCTGAGTGTATGATTTAGGCCAATATGCTCACACACACACTGAGTAATTAGGTCAGGTAAAAATCCCACAGTCCCCGCGGCCTTCCTCTCTAAATAAACACACACACACACACACACACACACACACACACACACAGACCCACACACATATATACACATGCACACACACACACAGGGTGATTTTTTTGAAGAAGTTCACCGACAACCTCACTTTTTAAGTTTTATTTGGGTGGCCGGAGGTGTGTGTGTGTGTGTGTGTCGCGTATTGCGTCGTCGCGGCAGGCGTGCGTCGCGTCGTCGTGCGTCGTCGTGTCGCGTCGTGTGTGTGTGACAGGATAATGACGGACATTTGTCTCTGTCAGTGAGAGCTCCATCACTCTCACCGGGCACGGCTTAGCTGTCACAAACATCACACACATTCACACACACACACACATCACACACACACACACACACACACACACACACACACACACACACACACACACACACACACACACACACACACACACACACATTTTCCAAACACACACACACATTTTCCAAAGCCCCCGGTGCCTCTGCGGGAGGTGATGAGACAGAGACAGGGGATGGAGGATGTAGGCGGGGGCAGCTTGCATCTTTTCTCCTAAATATAACTTGGCCCTGGACACTCACCCATCACTGCCCCCATCCTCCTTCTGCTCAACCCCCAACCCTCACACACACACACACACACACACACACACACACACACACACACACACATACACACACATGCTTCCGCTCCTGCCCCCTAGAAAAGGCTCTGACCTACTTCATTCACTTTCTTTCTGTATGTCCTATTCTCCTGACCTGTCTGTCTGTCTGTCTGTATCTGCATCTGTCTGTATCTGTGTGTCTGTCTGTATCTATCTGTCTGTCTGCCTGTCTGTGTGTCTATCCGTCTTTATGTCTACAGTACGTATCTATGCATCTGTATGTATGTGTGTGTGCATGCATCTGTTTATGTTTGTATGTGTATGTGTGTCTGTCTGTTTGTTTCTACCTACCGGTCTATCTTGTCTTTTTTCATCTCTCGCATGTTTCATTATCCATTCATACATTCATTCATTCATACTGCGTGGTCTCTTCAGCCAACCCTGCTGTGAGTAATTCCGCCTGTGTTGGTATAAACAGGATTTCTCCCTCCTGTCATCACACCCATCACCCATCAGTCATCATCACTTCACACCACCCCACCTCCTGCTGATTAGACTTCCTCATCCCTCCTCAGGCCTGTCGGCTGCTGCTGGTCCTGATGCTGTGGTTGCCGTGGTGCCGCTCACCTCGCATCCCCTCTGCATCTCGCACAGTAGGAGTCCTCTCGGCTCACTTCACTTCTCTGTCTGTCTCTCTCTCTCTCTCTCTCTCTCTCTCACCATCTCTCTCTCTCTCTCATTCCCTTGAATGCCCTTTCTAAATTTTTAACAGAGCTCAGTTCCTACTATTTTTTGTTTTTTTTTTTTTTTTGTTCGTTCACGCTCATGTTCTCTCTCGCTGTCCCTAATTTGCTCTTTCTCCCTCACTTCCTCGTCCTCCTCTCACGCCTTTTCCTCATTTGGCCCCCTCCACCCCCCCTACCATCTCGGTAAAGTTGCTCTCCAGTCCCTTGCGAACGGTAGGAAGGAGCACATCTGTTGTGCATAAAGTCAGGCCTTCTGTTCGAGCCCAGGGCACACATGGAAAACGAGATAGAGATAGAGAGAGAGAAAGACAGAGAGGGGCGGAATGTTCTCAGAGAGAGATGTGCAAAGGTAGGAACAGACAGTCAGGCTAAATTAATAAAACGACAGAATAAATAGACGAATCAGTGGTGTAATTCATTCTGACAAACAAAAAGACTCACTAACGACCCTTTA
>NC_063208.1:13191378-13201378 GCF_017589495.1 Alosa alosa
TTATATCTCAAAGAGATAAAGTATAGAATGCCGGTCATTATTGGGAAAACTAGATGTACCACAGAGCGTTACAAAATATGACCGCCACCCAGTCCAGCACATTTTTTCCACAAAAATAAATCACGCTGAAAGGCCTATATGATTCTAACTGTCTCACTAAATTGCATTATCCACACTCAATTCTCACTGGTATCTGCTAGACAACAAGTACCAAAACATGATTAGTTCATAGATTTCACATGTAAAATTCATTTTATACAACCCTACCCCCATCTTGCCTGTTTCTTGAATTCTTGAATTGTGTGCATGTGTGCGTGTACAAGTTTATGTTTATGTGTGTGGGTGTGTGTGTGTGTGTACAGTATGCGTGCTTGTGTGTTTGCCTGCGTATGTGTGTTTGTGCATGTGCATGCATGCGTACTGTACATATGTCTACTGTGTGAGTATGTGTCATACCTATGATTACTGTAAATGTATGTGTGTGCGTGTGTATCTGTTTATGCACATGTGTGCACATGGAATGGGTTAACATGACCCCTGGAGGCAAACATCACGGAAAATATTGGTCATCCTAGGCCCTCACGGTTCTCAAGATATTTACAGAAAACTGTGTCTGCCCTACCCTCCTTTCGGGGTCCAGTACAGCAGGGGGCTACAGATCAAAGCGAAAACCGATGGTTCCATGCTATCCATGTGGGGTTACATGCCCACCAAGTTTCGTGTACCCGGTCTTTCAGTGTCGGGAATCCTTGTTGGTGTCACGGTCACTAAATGTACACATAAATTATTTTATTGTAAGGCCCCCATGAGCGAAAGTTCACAAAACTTGGCATGCATTCGGAGGGTGTCATAATGATCCTACACTTTCAATTTCGTGCAGTTTTGACCATGTCAGCCAGAGATATTGTGGTGAAAACACCTAATTTTTGCTTTTTAATTTTTTAACTAGGTGGCTATACATGAAATAAGTGGTAATGGGATGGGTTGACATGCCCCCTTAAGACCAACATACAAAAAAAAAAAGGTGGACCTCCTAGGCCCTACGGTTCTCGAGATATTCACAGAAAACTGTCTCCGGCCACCTACAGGCCAGTTGGTGTATAGTAACATAAATTAATTTATTGTGTGGCCCCCCATGAACGGAATTCGACGAAACTTGGTGTGCATTCAGGGGTGTCATAATGATCCTACACTTCAATTTTGTGCAGTTTTGACTATGTTAGGTCACAGATACCTGCGATTACAACACCTCATTTTACTTTTTTTGTGTTTAACTAGGTGGCGCTTATACATGAAATGAGTGGTTATGGAATGGGTTGACATGGCCGCTTGAGATCAACATACAAAAAAAAAAATGGTCCTCCTAAACCTTACGGTTCTCGAGATATTCACAGAAAACTGTGTCTGCCCTACCCTCCTTTTTCGAGGGGTGCAGTCCAGCGGGGGCTACAGATCAAAACGAAAAACAATGGTTCCATGCTATCCATATGGGGTTACATGCCCACCAAGTTTAGTGTACCCGGTCTTTCAGTGTCGGGAATCCTTGGCGGAAATTTGGACATCGCGAAAAAAAAAAAATCTGACAAAACCTATATGACCACCGCTTGGCTGCTTGGCGGTCATAATAAGTCCGACAGAGGATGGGCGGACCCGATCGCCAGCATAGGGGTCTTAATGAAACACCAGACCCGTACATGGTGCCCCCGGCAGTGCACATACTGGTATCACTTGTTCCATTGCAGTTCTGTAGCTGATTTACCATAATATATCCCATCATCCTCTGGGCCTGTCCCCTGTCCCTTCAGGAGCCCTACTACGTGCGCTGCGTCAAGCCCAATGAGATGAAGTCAGCAGTGCTGTTTGACGACGCCCGCTGCCAACACCAGGTGGCATACCTGGGCCTGCTAGAGAATGTGAGGGTGCGGAGGGCAGGCTTCGCCTATCGACAGCCCTACGCCCGCTTCCTACAGAGGTAAGTCAAGGGTTACTGTAATGCTACATTGCTACTGTCCAGCTCTGACTGCCATATCGACTGCCACACCGTGATCAGTCTTTGGTCAGAGAGAAGCCTTACCGTGCTATTATCTCCCATCACTGAGTCCTAGTGTAAAAACAACCACTCAACTTCCTATAGTAGTGGTATGGTTAGCGGTCACTCAAATTGGTAATTGGATGAATTGGATGTATACTGTACCAGATTTTCTGCAAGCCTTCTCTTTGTGTGTGTGTTGTGTGTGTGTGTTTGTGTGTGTGTGTGTGTGTGTGTGTCAGGTATAAGATGACGTGTGAGTACACGTGGCCCAACCACCTGATGGCGACGGACCGTGAGGCGGTGGAGGCCATCGTGACGCAGCACGGTTTCGAGGGAGATGTGGCGTATGGACACACCAAGCTGTTTGTGCGCACGCCACGCTCTCTCTACACACTGGAGCAGGAGAGGGCAGCACTCATCCCCATCCTCGTGCTCTTCCTACAGAAGGTTAGGACCTCACACACACACACATACATACACACACACACACACACATACACACACACACACACACTCACTCACACACACACACACACACACACACAGGAGAAGCAGCACTCATCCCTAACCTCGTGCTTTTCCTTACACACGCACACACACACACACACAAACTGGAGCAGGAGAGGGAAAAACTCTTCCCCATCCTTGTGCTTTTCCCACAGAAGGTTTCCCGCAGAAGGTCTCTCTCTCTCTCTCACACTCACACACACACACACACACACACACACACACACACACACACACACACACACACACACACACACACCCCTCGCTTCACTCAGTGACCCCTCTCTGAATGACTGATGATGTATATTTAAAAAAAAACCTGTATGTCTGTCACCTTTTTGCCAATTTGTACATCTTTCACACATCCTCACAGACACACACACACACACACACACACACCTCTTCCCTCCCTCTCTCCTACTTTCATTCCATCTCTGTCTCCCCATTGCTTCTTTTGTGTCTGTCGTGAGAGATTATGGCAGTAATTTATTCTACCTGTCAGCCTGCGGCTTTCATCCAAAGCCTTCTCTCTCTCTTTTTTACTTCTCTCTCCCTCTCTTTCTCTCTTTTGCTCCCTTCTGTTCCTTCTATTTCTCTAGCTTTCAATTTATCTCTCCCAAACTGTTCCTCTCTCCTCTTCCTCTTTCTGTCTCTCTCTCTCGCTTCCTCCTGCTCATTCTCTCTCTCTCTCTCTCTCTCTCTCTCTCTCTCTCTCTCTCTCTCTCTCTGTTCATTCTCCAGTGAATAAGAGAAACCCATCCCGACGCTCTCTCGCACTAACAGAGCAGTCAGGTCTACTGAAGCCCCACACCTTTTCTCTAAGATCTCTGAGATCTCTGCCAGGATCTTTCAGAGCGGCTCAACTCAAGCCTTCAGGGCGTGTTAGCGCAAACGCTAGCGCCAAGATTAGCTGTGTGTGTGTGTGTGTGTGTGTGTGTGTGTGTGTGTGTGCATGTGTGTGTGTATGTGTGCACGCACATGTGTGTGTGACTTTAACACAAAGGCTCGGAGATACGGAGCTTCACTATTCTCAAGCGGATCGGCCTATGAGTACTCTGCCAGACATGACTGATCGCAATGACTGTGACAATGGCCATGATCAGAGGAGTTATTACTTCATTTTCAATTATTCATACTCCTCCCAAGTGGCCTTGTGCTTTTCTGTCGATCATGATTTCTCACAATCCTCTTTCTGTGTCTCTCGTTGTTTCTTTCACTTTCCTCCATTTCATCTCTTGCTCTTTCTGCAGTATCTCCCTCTGTCAATCTGTCATTTGGCTCACTCTGCGATTCTGTTGTTATCTTTCTCTCTCTCTCTTTCTTCCTCTCATTCTCTCTCTGTAACTCTTTCTTTCTTTCTCTCTCTGTCTCTTTTGTTTGATCTCTCTCTCCGCAACTCTCCCTCTCTTCCTCCCTCTCTCTTGTTCTCTCTCTCCCTCAATCTCGTTCTCTCTCTGTAACTTTTACTCTCTCTCTTTCTCTCTCTCTCTCTCTCCCTCGCTCTGCTTTTTCTCCCTCATTCTCTCCTGGCCCATTTTAAGTTCAGCCAGGCTGCCTAACTGGGGCAGAACTTAGTCAGGAGCTCCTCTACAGCTTTTCCGAACTCCACCAGAGACATCGAGAAGCCCCCCCCCCCCCCCCCCCCCAACCTCCTCTTCTCTCTTCCTCCTCCTCTTCCTCCTCTCATCTGATCAACATCATTGTCGTCATCCTCCTCATCATCTTCGTCATCGTGCCGTCTGTCCCTGTGTTCCTCTTCCTCCCACTGCGACAGGTGTGGCGGGGCACGTTGGCTCGCATGCGTTGTCGCCGGATGCGCGCCATCTACACCATCATGGGCTGCTACAAGCGCTACAAGGTGAAGGCCCACTTCTGGGAGGTGGAGAGGCGCTTCGCCGGCGTACGCAGCATGGACGACTACGGCAAGAGCGTGGAATGGCCAACGCCGCCCGCAGCCCTCGCAGAGTTCCACGCCATCACGCAGCACCTGCATCGCAGGTGTGTGTGTTCACTTGTGTGTGTGTGTGTGTGTGTGTGTGTGTGTTCAATTGTGTGTGTGTGTGTGTGTGTGTGTGTATGTATGGAGGGGGTTATCAGTGTATGTTCTCACTTGACAACTTCACACTCTGATTAAATTATTTTCTCCTATAACTACGAGTTATGCTTCACTCTGTACACCAGAATCAGTGTAAACAACTTTAGATATGTAGCTGACAGTGCTTCTGTGTAACAGCCGCCATGTTTTAATCTCATAGCTGTTGAAGGTTTGCCTCCTCGTCTTGCACCAGCAGCACCTGTAGAGGGGAAAAATGCACACAGCAGACTCCTCCCATACTTATGAATCAAGCTGTCACACAGAGACCTATTCTTGTCCTTGGCTGTTTCAGCTTTTCACTTCAGCTGTGTGTGTGTGTGTGTGTGTGTGTGTGTGTGTGTGTGTGTGTGTGTGTGTGTGTGTGTGTGTGTGTGTGTGTGTGTGTGTGTGTGTGTGTGTGTGTGTGTGTGTGTGTCTTTATGTGTGTGTGTGTGTGTCTTTGTGTCTTTATGCTTACACGTGTTCGTGTGTGTGTGTGTGTGTGTGTGTGGTCTGCCGCTGCAGGTGGCGAGCCAGGCAGATCATTAAGAACATCGCCCCGTCAGATATGCCCGAGGTGAGGGCCAAGGTGGCAGCCCTTGGGGCGCTGGCTGGGGAGCGCTCCGACTGGGGCTGTGGACGCCCCTGGGAGAGAGACTACCTGGCCAACGTGAGTCACACCTCCCCACCTTCAACTCACCTTTAACCATTTGAATCAACATCTGACCTTTTTGCTCTTACTTATGTAAAGCACACTGAAATATGCTGTAGAAATGAACTTGCCTTGCCTTTAATACACCCCTCTACCCTTCCCATGCTTAAAGGTGCAGTCCTTGATTATGGTAATCCATTATTAAACTTTTTTTGTCGAATGCAGCTAAATTGCCCTTACATTCCTCCAGCCGTCCAACTAAGGTGTGCCCTAAAAAAAGCTCTGACGCTTGTGTAACTAGGTAACAAGTCAAGAGGTCTCAAACTGAGTCATACACTGTTCCAATCAATAATGAGGAGAAAAGGCACAGAGAGGTGTGATTTGATTGGCTGTTAAGCTGAAATAATAACTAATGTGCCGTCAAAGCCGAGGACTACACCTTTCACAAGCCCTAACACCCACTCTTGTCTTCTGTTTACCAGTCTTTAGTTTTTAAAGGCTTAGCCAATCATTTTACCTCACAGTCACTTAATCTTACTTTTTAGTCTATTCCTCAGGCTCCCCATGCTTCTCTATGCAAGCCTTTTCACACAGAAAGGCAGGTTTTATTCTGGGTTTTAGTCACAGTGTCCCCCACTGATTCTAATCTAACAGTTGGTTTATTTAAGGGCTGGGTAGAAATATAACATTCATTCTTCTAAACACCAGGTCTGTGTGACAGTTTGAATGAATGAATGGCCCTGGGCTTTAAAGTGAGACCGTTTTAGTGTGTGACCAGGCTTTGTCTAGACTGGAAAAATAATATATGTTGCTGACGTCTAACATCACAAGTTTTCACATGTGCAACTAGGGGTTTTTTTTAATCGTGAAGGACTTTTTCAGCTGTTGTGAAGATGAGCATTCACTGACGTCAGTGCTATGAATCAAACAAGTACAAGGAGAAGTTTAACTTAGCAATGTATGCACTAGTAATTAATAAGATTAGGAAACAGGTTGAGAAAAAGGGTGGGGGCAGTACACCTCCAAAAATATTTTATGTGCAATATTTTGACTGGTTGGGACTCACCAAGCCTGATGATGACTGTAATTACACCATTTATTAGCTAGGGGCGCTGCTGAGTCAACTTTCCCATGTCACGCTGGTCATTCCCATGCTGTTTGAAGACCTCCCTCAGTGGTCTAATAAACAGTCCTGATTGAATGATAAGATGACCCCACTCTCCCAGAATACCAGCAGGCCCTCGCACACCCAAACACACACACAACTTCCAAAAGGCCCTTTGTGGAGACACCCCCCTCTCTCTGACAAACAGCAGTCACGTTACTGAACGTGGCTGGAGCCTTCAACTCGGACTAATGGATCTCATCCATGATCATCTCATCAGGAGAGAGGGGAAGAGAGGGCAGGTGGGGGCAGCTGGATGGGGGGTGGGGGTAATCTAATTTGCCCCGCTCGTTAGGACAGTCTCTGATAACTCTCCCTGAGCTGACTCAGGAAGAGGTTTTATCCTGATGCATGACAGGTCAGATCTCTAGTCCTGATCTGTGACAATTGCCCAGTTCTTGGTCAGATCTGAGCTTTAGTCTTGATCTTGGTCAGATCCGAGCTTTAGTCCTGATCTTGCTCAGATCCGGTCGGGTCCAAGTCCAATTTTGGGCCCGATTTGCTGCAGAGTCAGCTGTTGTTTGGGGATGAAAAGAATCTCCAGTCTCAACTTTAACCTGATTCTTCCTGTCATCTGCTAGTCACATATTTACCATTTCCCATGATCATGCCCCCTCCTTGACACCCCCCACCTCTCAGCACATTAACAACAACCTTACTTTGCTTTCCCAGCAGAACACATGCTTCCTTGATCACTGCATCGGCACATGAGTTTGAATCATCACACCCCTGCACCTCGACAGAATTAGCTCAGCTCCATCAGCCAAGTCCCATTTAGTGTCAATGTTACAGTTTACATGCTTCAGTTCTGTTTTCCATTTACGTTTCTAAGCATCTCTCACACTTAACCCTAACTCAGTTTTCTTCCGCAATGACTCATATAAAAGTTAAAACTATTATATTATACAATACTATACTATACAATTATTTATGCACAGACCACCTATACTAAGCACACTTCATAGGTAGTGTAGTTCTTATGTCCCTCTCCTCTGCGTGGGATGGCCTCTTTCTCAAGCCCAGCCTGGGTTTCTTGCCATGATGCTAAATACAGCACACGTCTACTGGCTGGTGTTTGTTGGGGAACCTGATGGGTGACAGTAGACTGGATGGGTGACTAGAATACTTGTCGCTCCTTTATTAAGTAACACGGACAAGGCTCTTGTTGTTACATCTCCGACTCTCGGCTTGTTTACAGTCACCCCCAGCCCCAGACTGTTTGTCTTTTGATTTGTACCGACGGAGCTAGTGCCGACTAGGGTTATGTCATTTGAAGTGTGTGTGTGTGTGTGTGTGTGTGTGTGTGTGTGTGTGTGTGTGTGTTTGAAGTTCACTCGCTCCAGCATTGACGTAGTTTCTGTCACACAGCGCACAGCGGGGGCTTTGAATTAAAACAGTGCTGCCCCTGTGGTCTCCAGTACTGTAATGCTTCAGGTTCACTGTGTGCCCACAAGCAGTTACCTTTCATCTTCATATGCTCATTTGTGTGTGTGTGTGTCTGTGTCTGTGTTGTGGGTGTGTGTGTGTGTGTGTGTGTGTGTGTTGAGGGATGAGGGTGCCTGGTCGCAGCCCCCAAGCTTGGAAAATGAGTTTCGTAAGCGTTCTTGTGCGTCCATACTTGATTCCATGTAAGCATGGTAATGCAGTTTCATAGTGACGGACTGTCTGTGTGTCTCTTCTGATCTATAGGCCCGAGACTCACCGCAGACCAGCGCTAACTTCTCTCGTGCCGCCAAGGAGTTGAGGGGGAAAGACCAGTACGGCCAGACCCTCTTCTCTGGCTCTGTACGCATGGTATGTACAACACACAGGTTCATTTGGTTTGTATGAGAATTCATAAATATGTATTAGATAGATACTTATAGATATGTAGACAGATATTATTGTCCTTACTGTCCCTTTCCAAAGACATTTGTTGCCACAGTCTATATAGAACCTCACATATAAACTCAAGGTATTGACACACTAACACAAAAACAATACACTCACACATGTTATGTTTGTGTTTTTTCCTTTACTCTGGCTGTCCACCCCTTTTACAGTTGTTTAATGACCAGTGTATACTGTATGCTGTTTGGCTATGGGTGGTCCTATGACAATTTAATATACAACACTAGTGTATATATGTGGCGCTATGAGCAGTGCTAATTTCAGACTGACCCACAAGCTGCTTTCAGACACGTCCTCCGCAGTATATGCGGAGGTTTGTGAAACGGAGGTCCGACCCTTCGGGTGATTCAGACATTATGCTAACATGGTGACATTATGTGGTCATATGTGTGAACGACACCGACGCACATGAACAGAATCTCAGCGTGGTTGAACAAGTTGAACGTGGGTTGAACACGCAGCATGAACAGAATCTCCATATGTTCTTCGCTTCGTTCAGACATGAGCTCATTTACATAATGTCCGTCGGAAATACTAGGAGCGGAGTACTGTAAGAGTCAGCTAAGTTCGGAGTTCCAAATAGCCGGTTATGTTGTTCAGATATACGGCCCAACCGCTTGACATCCGTAGAACATGCGGACTTAGCAGCCTCTCCAGCTCCATCTCTCCATCTCTCCATCTTCCTCTTCTGTCTTCCTCTGTCTCGCTCTGATTACAGCTTTCAGTGTGGAGCTATAGAATGTTTGTCTTCCTAGGCTTTTCTCTTTGCTTTTCACTCCATTACATTAGCAGACACTCACACAAGTGCACTCTGCGGATATAACTGGACATACAATGTACATTTATGCCTCCCATTACACACACACACACACACACACACACACACACACACACACACACACACACACACACACACACACACACAAACTATCACATACTGAGGGTTAAATAGATAGACCTCACGTGGTGGAAAAGGGGAAAAAAAATGTCTTGTGCAGAGATAACGAGCCTGTACCAAAAATAACTCTCACTTAGCTGTGAGGATCCAGCCACTGACGGCTGATCCTGGTCCAGTCCATCTGTCTCCCACACACACACACACACACACACACACACACACACACACACACACACACGGCCTGACTTCTATCAGCCCAACACAGAGCAGGATGGCTCAGACCAGACACACTCACACACTCACACACTCGCTTTATCTCTCATCCCCAAACAAAACACGGCAAATAGATAAACGAGTGGACCACACGCGCACACACACACACACACACACACACACACACACACACACACACACACACACACACACACACACACACACACAGAGTCTTTCATCAGACAAACAGACACTGCTTGATAAAGCTAATTATTTTTTCCATGATTTTTACACGCTGCTGACCATGTGGACACAGAACATCCTTCTTTTTATCTCCTTCTCTCTCATGCACTCTTTCTCTCTCATGCACTCTTTCTCTCTCGCACTGTCCTTTTCGCTCACTAACTCTCTCTTTTTCTGTTTCGTCTTCAACGATGTCAACGACTTCAAAGCTACTTACATAAGTTGGACTCACAAGAAACGTTCTTTGACCCGCCTTTTAGTTCATTTCCAAGCACACTGAAATTAAAGAATAAACTTTTGATCTTCTACATGGCAATAAGTGTTTA
>NC_063208.1:13203878-13208878 GCF_017589495.1 Alosa alosa
AAACAGAGCTCAATATTGTCTGTGATGGTCTTTAACCAATTTGAGTATAACAGTGTGCACAAGGAGTGGGGTAGGTGCTGTGGGGTAAATGCAGCCCAGTGTGACTCAGAGTTCCTTACGAAGCCTCAGCTGACAGCTCACCTCTTTAGCCTACTGAGATATCCCTATCTATCCATCCCAGCTCCTGTGTGTGTGTGTGTGTGTGTGTGTGTGTACATGTGCGTGTGGCACAGGTACAGGTTGTCCCCATCCTCTGCTGTATCCCTGCTTGTGCCAAGTTGGACAGTGTAGCGATGGATTAACCTGCGTTTGCTTGTGTGCGTCCAGTCAGCTGTAAGAGGCTTAGCTCACACCAAACTCTACCTCTACCTCCCTCCCTCTCATACTAAATGGTGACCATCCCGTTGTGCTGTGCTGTCAGCACAGACACACACACACACACACACACACACACACACACACACACACACACACACACACACACTATAGCATCAGGGCTGGTTCTAGCGTACTACATTTGGGTGGGCTGGTAGAAATTTTGGGTGGGCAATATAGCAAAGCGGTCAAATTGACATAAACACAAAACACAAACACAAAAAAATCTGTGCTACCTAGCTCGAGTTGCTGCAGTCAACAGCCAGGGATGGGCAGTATTTTTGATATGTATTTAAAATTAGTATTTCAAATCAAAATAACTGTAGCCTCTGACTGGTCCTGACGTAATTTGCCCAGACTTGTTGTGATCATAAAATTGAGATTCAGGAAGATGATTCAGTGCAAGATGAGTAACTTGTAGGTTGATCACACATACTGTACAAAACACTCCCTCTCATACCAACCTCAAGTTTCTTGAGAACTTTAATCATCCAGTCTGAACAAATGGAACTGGTTATGCGGTTGCCCTGCAATATTGCTCAATCCGGGCATCTGCGCTGTCTACGCGCTCTCGCAAGTCCTCTTGATGCACGGTCACAAATATTTCGAGACACAAGACACCCCACGCATTCTGCAAAGATGATGCAATTCTGGTGTCACTCACCAGTGCCGCGTGCGCAGAACGCAGATCACGTCCTTTAGAAGCATCTTTGAAGACACCATTGTTCTCATTTTTCATTGGCTTCAATAGAATTGGAAATGATAGTGGTTGAACGTGCCCTTCCTGGAGATTCCTCCTGTTTCAGCACAAATGTCTTGTTGTCTACACAGAAACATGCTGAAAGGAAATCTAAGAAGATCTTGAGAAATTGTCAACTTTAATCATCCAATCGGAACAGATGAAACCAGTTATGTGGTTGCCCTTCAATATTGCTTAATCTGCATCCCTGATACAGTATTTAAGCTATGAGATGTAGGAGGCAGGTCAGCATAGTTGATCTGTTGATTGATTGAAGTTTATGATATGTCTCGTAGTCAGAGAAAAGCTGCTGCTCTCAAACGCTGTACTTTACAGTTTACTATACAGTCAGTATACTGATGAAGGAATAGATTAAATAGACAGATAAGGTTTGCAAAGTGATCAGAGAATCATGCTCCCTTTAAATTATTTTCTTTAGTATTTTTAGTGCTTTCAAAATACAAAAATACAGTATTTTATTGTGATACATGGTGTGGCTAATGTATTTTGTAGTTTATTTTGATACACTTAAAATTAGGTTATTTGATATTTCATTTTAAAATACATTTTGATGTATTTTGCCTATCCCTGCCAACAGCTAGAGCAGCCAGGCAGCTACAGTGCTACACTCTGGGGCATCTTTCAAATCATGCCCCCCAGGGTATAGCACTGTAGCTGCCTGACTACTCTAGCTGTTGGCTGCAGCAACTTGAGGTAGGTAGCACCGATTGTTTTCTGGATTTTTACTCGTACCGGCAGTACTCAGTGACTTCGACAAAACGAGATCTATATGAAAAATGGCTAGGTTTTCCTTTAAGGCATCAGGAGGGTGGTTTAAGCTACCTAACATTCATACATATGCCTACTGCACAGCTACTGTACCAGCTAGCTACCATTACACTCAACACCAACTCATCTACATCCAAGCTGGGTTTGAAGCCGCACACTGTGCAGAGCTAAAAAATATTCTTGACTTTGTTTGGGTGGGCAAGACACAGTGCTGCTCCAATGGCCCCTACCTAGAGCGGGTCCTGTATAGCATACATATACTCTCGCTCACTCTCACTGTCTGTCTTGCCTTCTTTCTCTCCCTCCCTTATATCTCACACTGCACAAACATAGTCTGTGCGTTGCCGCGTGTTAAGCGCTCCCGCAGGTTAGATTTAAATAACCTGGTGTGATCACACATTTTAATTCAAACATCTGGTTTTCTCGGCCCCTTTTCTCACCTGCAGGAATCTGAATAATGGAATTTACAAAGCTAGTTATGGATAATATTTAGGATAGGTTCATGTTATATGGAATTAAAAGCTTGCATTTTCATGTTTTGTGCCTGTATCTTTGTGTGTGTGTGTGTGTGTGTGAGTGTGCGTGTGTATATGTATGAGCATGCGTGTGTGCATCTGTGTATTTGTGTGTATGTTTTTAACCCCTCCCTCCTTATGTCTTTGCAGGTGACCAGTTTGAGCGTCACTAGCGGAAGTGACCAGATGGTGGCGCTACACACTTCCAATCAGGACGACTTCCTGGTCTACCTGCAGCGCGGTCAGCTCTGCACAAACCAGGACCGTGTCGGGGAGCTCGTGGGGACCCTCTGTGACCACTTCAGAAGGTAAAACTTGGGGGGGAACTGTGACTCCAGTGGTAACATCTCGACCACATGGGGGTCCAAGTGACCCCTGGTTGGATTCTTCCCTGTGCTTATTTCCCGATACCACTCCTCTCCTGTCACTGTCCACTGTCCTGTCTGCATACAGACAAACTCACCCTAAAAACATACTTGAGCCTTAGCAACAGCATCATACTGCACAATGGCCATTCCTGTGCATGACCTGAGGCAGCATTAGGGCAGCTTTGGGTTGCACTCTGAACATATTAAATGCGCTATATAAATAAAGTCACTTTACCTTATCTTACCTAAAAACAAGGTCAGTGAATGAATCCCATCCTATATTCCATTTATAACAATTGGGATTGACTTTAAAATTTGATCACTTGTCAGATGTATTAAATGGCAATGCAGTAATGGAGGCCTATCCTATAATCTGAATAAACATTTACATAATATTGCGGACAGAGTGAGGATTGAAGAGTGAGGTTGAAGCTCAACCTAATCATCCTTCATCTCTCAGAGGGGAGGTCATATACCGCTGCATTAATATCCATATTTATATTGTGTCATTTAATAAATGCATGGACGTTAGGTGATTTACAGTCCACTGAAAGCAAAAGCATACAGTGATTATGAAACAAAGGCATACATATTTATCAGCGCTTGGCAAAGCTGCTTGAGTAGGTTGAGGAAAGGTGAGAGGTACACTATACCTGATGAGCTTTGGGATTCAGAACGCAAAACACTCTCAGAGATAGCTGCAGTCAGTAGTAGATGTATTTAGATGTATTAAGTAAGTGCATGTATCCAAATGACTTACAATTTAAAGTCATATAAAACATTTTAATCTTAACAAAAACAAAGATTAATATCGTAACACAAGTGCACAGCAATACGAATTCATTAATGATAGCATATAAAATAGGGACAATGACTTTTTAAAGAAGGGTGCATATTTTCACAGACTAAGTCAATCCTGAGACAAGCAATCCTGATCACCATCATCAACACATTGCCATAGGCTAGCCCCCTCTCAAGAGTCAGTATTAGCCCAGGGGTGCCCAGCAGGCCTGTAGTGCATCACATTAAGGGTGTATTAGGATAATGGGCGAGGGCCTGGATAAGGCCTGCTCTTACGGCTGATCTCTGGGCTTACTGCCCTAAAGAGCATAAAGGAGATCCCTAAAACCCAGCTGTCTCCCCCCCAAAGTCTGCCTCGGGCTCTCATACACATACTGTATGTGCACACAGACACGCACGCACGACGCACGCACGCACGCACGCACGCACACACACACACACACTTATACAGACATTCATACAGACAAGAAACAGGTGTATCACTGCTACACACACAGGTGCCCATTGGATTCAAAGGTGCTGACAGCATTGAGGTGAGGAGTTTAAATGGCAACACACACACACACACACACACACACACACACACACACACACACGTCTGTGTCACCCAGGCCTCTCATCTCCTTTACAGGCTATAGTTATTGTGTTTATACCTCACACCTTGTAAATGGCATGTTAGAAGCTCACACATTCTCACACACATACAATAACACGTGTGTGTGAAACTCAAGGGACTCTGGGTTAGGACTTCTGAAATTGTCACCAGCTAGAGCAGACTATACAGCCATGCACACATGCACACACACAGACACACACACACAGAATATATAGGGTTAATAAAACAAACAACATAAAACAATAACATGACATTTATATAATGCTTTATCTAGATTTGCAAAGTACAATGAAATAAATAATAAATTAATTGAGGGGGGTCACATCGCCAACCTCCACTGATGTGTAGTACCCACACTCACACAATAACAGACATGCATCCATAACTCTCATGCAGACAGCTGGACAGACAAACACATAGACACAGACACACACCCTAACACACAAAAGGTGGTGGCATTCCATTGCCCTGCTTTGGCCATTCTCATACACAGCGAATCCCCAGGGGGTAATATTAGGAACTAAAACAGACGGCAACCGAGGCTTTGTGTGTATGTGTGTGTGTGTGTGTGTGTGTGTATAGGGGGTAGTGTGTGGTGTTCCCTGGCTCCGGATGCTGCTTCTTTATTAGGTATTGCAGGGAAGGATGTGTCACTGGGGTCCCTGCGGCAGCTGGCAGGCTTTGGCAGCACACAGAGGCTGTGTGTGTGTGTGTGTGTGTGTGTGTGTGTGTGTGTGTCTGTGTGTGTGTGTCTGTGTGTGTGTCTGTGTCTGTGTCTGTGTCTGTGTTTGTTTATG
>NC_063208.1:13211378-13213878 GCF_017589495.1 Alosa alosa
CTCCTCCCTGAGATCGCAGCGCTGTTCCCCATCACTCCCCTTCTCTCTCTCCCTCTGCTCCTCTCCTCTGTCCTTCTTCTTCTCTCCCAATATTATGTTCTCTCTTTCTAATAATCCCACTCTAATGATCTCCCTCTGCCACGTTTTCCCTCTTGTTTCTGTTCTTTTTCTCCCCTTTTCTTTTCTTCTTTTCCCCCTCCCTCACTTCTTTTGTCCTCTGATGAAATGATTTCACCTTTTTCACCATCTCTCCTCCTTTATCTCTTTGATATCATCTTTCCTCACTTCCTCCCCCACTTCATTTCCCTCCATCTTAAAAGCCCTCAGGTTACGAGTCTTTCTCTTCTCATCTGCTTTCTCTTCTCCTCTTTCTGTCCTCTCTTGTCTTTATATCTTCTCCTCCTCTTCCCCATGACTGATGGCATTGTGATTGCCTTGCATCTCTCTCTTCTTTTTTTTTTTTTGTTTTCATTTTTTGCTCTCTCTGCATCCTCTCTCGTTTTCTCCAACTGTCAGCTTCTCTCTTTCTCTTGCCATCTCTCCCTCCCTCTTTTTCTTTCTCTCCCTCCCTCTCTCTCTCTGTCTTTCTCTCCATCTCCCTCTCTGGTGGGCTCTGTCCGTCAGGTTGAAGCCAAGGCTTTGGTCAGAACATCAGGAGCAGCAGGCAAGGTTGGCCCTCAAGGGTGATCACAGGGTCTCTGTAGAGAACAAGAGCAAGGACAGGAGAGCAGAGAGCGTGCACACACACACACACACACACGCACACACACACGCGCACGCACGCACACACACGCGACACTTAACGCACGTGGGTACACACACGCACGCATTACACACATACCACGCATTGGCCACGCATGCACTTATCACATACACACACGCAGGGTATCACACGCACACACACGACGCATTACTTCACATTATCATTACCTAACGCACGCGTAATACACACATCGCCAAGACAATACACACGCACGCACTTCACACACACACACGCACACACACACGCACGCGACGCACAATACCACACGATGCATTACCACACGCACGCGACGCGACACACGCACGCACGCGACGCCGCATTAACACGCACACACACACACCGCACACACGCCGCACGCACGCCACACACACACACACACACACACACACACATGACACACACACACGCGCACACGCAGCATCGCCACACACACACACACTATACAAACACACAATACAAACACACACTGTATTCACAAGTAGTCAACCAATCTAAGTGTGTTCAGAGAAGATGAGAGAGAACAGACACTTAAAGGGTGAACGTGTGGCTCTCACAGGCCTCATGTCTTGACGTCTCCCTGTGTTATCGTGTGTTAAATATAGGCAGGAGGTGTCTGTTTATGTGAGAGGGCTGGGAACCTGACGTGCCGGAGGACACAGCTCTATGGGAGGCCGAGTATAGTGCAATAACATTGGATTATTCCACTGCTTGGTTGAATTTCCATTGTCCCACGTGAATTTTGAACGACCATTAACGGTATGTTATCTGCACACCTATGAAGTAGATCCATTTTTTTGGCATTATCACACTTGTATATTAATTCACCAACTCGTTGTGAAGTTTAAAATGAACTGTCACGTTTGCATCCGAGCTGTAAAATGCAGATCGCTCAGAATATTTGCAACATTGTAGCATATGATGGAGGTGGCTTTTAGCTACTGTAGATGGATGACAGCAGGCTAAGTAAAAGCATGTTTCAAAGCAAAGTTCATCAGAATCTTGGGATAACGCCCGCTTGACAACGGGAGATAGAACTAACGACTGGCCTTTTGGCTGTAGCAACCATCCATTTAGAACTACTAACGCAGTTTGTCTTGTGAGCGAGAAATTAGTTGATATGTGTCGGAAGAAATTAGTTCTACAAACAAGACAGTTTTAGCCGATTAAAAACGTTTAAATTGTAACAGGAAATGAACACAACCAAGTGGCAACAGTGGAATAAGCGGGGATAATGGACTTCATTGGCGGTGGTCTGTTCACAGAAGTTAATCCTCGGCCGCGGCCGGGGCCGTTTTACAACCTCGGCCGTTGCATTAACTTCTGTGAACAGACCACCGCGGGAAGTCCATTATCCCTTACATAATGGCACTACACACTGAACGCAATTTGGCTACACACTGGAAACACTGACACATACGCACTGGCACTAGTACCACACTGGGTGCAAGTGAGTTCAGTGTGTAGTGCATGTGATGTTTCCAGTGTGTTGACCAAGAAATTTCAATGTGTTGTGGGGTTAATTCCAGTGTGTAGGCTAGTGTAATGAGCTTCTGTGTGTGTAAGTATTTTCAATGTAGTGCAAACTGTTTCGGTGTGTAGTGCAAGCAGTCCCAATGTGTGCTGCAAGTAAACCAGTGTACAGCAAAGTGATTTCAGTGTGAGTGCAAGCAGATTCAGTGTGTAATGCAGGAAATTCAGTGTGTTGCTGTTTGAGTTCCAGTGTGGTACTAGTGCCCA
>NC_063208.1:13216378-13218878 GCF_017589495.1 Alosa alosa
CATCCAGAGTTTTAGATGACCTTTACTGGCCACAGATACCTGGCTATGTGTGAGTGGATTTGTGTGGCCGTTTCCAGCTGATGTTTACACTAATGCTGATGGTGTCTTCATGAGATCCATTCAGGGTCAAGCTCAGCCATCGTGCATGTGTGTGCCATGGCTGTGGTTATGTGTGTGTGTGTGTGTGTGTGTGAGTGTGAGGACATTTTGTTTGTACTCTGGACCTCACAGATGTGAGGGTGAGGATAATCGTCGCTATTGTTACCGCCCATGACATCACTCAACTCAGCGACAGCATACGGTCCGTCCGTGTGCGTGGTGAACGCGGCCGTGTTCCTGCAGGAAGAAGCTTATTGCATAACGCTCTGTGGTGTTACGTTATTATTTATCATTATCCCTCCACCCCCCCAACCCCCACACTCTCTCTCTCTTTTCATCATTAGGGTGCAAACCTGTACAAATGAATTCCCCAGCTGATCAACTTGATGGAGATAAGAAGCTTTGGCTGTGAATAGTGTGCACCATGCAGTGAGGGAGGGAGGGAGGGAGGGAGGGGTGAGTGAGTGTGTCTGCACGTGTGTGTCTGTATGTGTGTGTGTCTGTTAGAGAGAGTAGGGCAGGTTTCCTATTGTTCTCTATGGTTCAGCAGCGTAACGTGTTGGCAGCGCTAGCGTTACGCTAGCGTTGAACAAGCTGAGCGTTGAACTTTGTTCAACTTTGATAGCACAACGCGAACCTATTCAATTGTCAGTTAAGGCAAACCGTTTGTGTTCACCATAGGAACGAGATATAACTTATTATGGTCTGCACGTTGCGTTCTGCTTGCCGCTTACCGCTGGCCAGTGTGATCCCCACCTACTGTAAGTGTGTTTGGGAGAAAGTGCATGAGAAAGTAATCTTTAGGAGGTTAAAGGAGAATTCCGATACTGAGTGTGAACGTATGTCTCATAGCCCATCTCGGCTTGTCCCCTGCACTCCAAAATCTGGCGCTAGTTAGCCCGATGCTACCAACAGCTTTTTTCAATCGGGCTAGCCATGCAAATAAATCACTGTTTTACACCATTTACGAGGCTCAATGTATCTCCACACTTCATTGGTAGACTTCCGAGGGCCGTGACATTTAAAACAAGACATTGAGAACTTTGAAAAAGCACTGGTAGTTTACTTACAAGACGATTTATGCAGACAGTATCTTCACGAAGTTTAGCGTTTGCAGCCAGTAATTCAGTGGAAATGCATGGATTCCAAATCCATGCATTTTAACTGAATTATTTTTGGAATCTGATCCCTTATCATACCTGTTCATTCTTACTCGTCGCTCGACATATCGGTGTGTGTGTGTGTGTGTGTGTGTGTGGGGGGGTACTGTAGAAGAACAGAGGCCCCCATGAGTGTAAAAAAAGCCATGTGGACATAATGGAGTTAAAGCCTTTAATGTCAGTAATGACTATAATATGGTTCTGTGTGTGCTGGTGATGATGTTAACAGTGTGTCTGAGAGACAGAGAGAAGAGAGAGAGAGGTGATAACTAACTCACTGGCCCCCCTTCCACCCCTAAGCACTCAGGTTTAAATAGCCAATGACACACACACACACACACACACACACACACACACACACACACACAGACTAATACACCCTTAAACATACACACTCTCTCTCTCTCACACACACACACAAACACATAAACACACATACAAACAACTACACACACACACACATACACACACACACACACCCACACACCACACACACACACACACTCACATGCACACACACACACACACACACGCATGCATGCACACACACACACACACGCACACACACATACACAGCACCACCTCCTCCACAGGGACGCAGATGCTGTGATTACCCCAGAGATGGTTGCCACGCAGCTGAGGAAGTGGGAAGTGCTAATGAGGAGTGTTGGGGAAAGTGATGCATTATGGGAGAGTCACAGTTAGTTGGAGTGAGGGGGTTGGGGGTCTTGGGACGCTGGGCCAGGCATGACGCAGCTCCTGTGCTCCTCAGTCTACACACTCACAAACATACACACACACACACACACACACACACCTGTCGGAGGAGAATTTCTATAGACTGTTTCACTCTGTTCCTAGAGGGTTTCCAGTTGAAACATTCAAACATTCAAAACCAACATAGATACTTTGAAATGAAAATGAATCGGACTTTAGCGTAATGCTCTACAAAATGTTGATTCTAAAAATGTTTGTTTGTCCCCAAGTTGCCATTGGCTCAATGTTGTTTTCTATGCCACCGGAAATGCCTCGGGACGCACCTGTTTGTTTTGATAGTTGAAGGGGTCTATAAGCTGCACCATGGGGGGTGGTACTGTATGGACCCTTTCAAGAGAGTTCCATTATCAGCATCATTTTTGGCCCCACAAGACTTCCTTTTTAACATTCCATATGTTATCATAATGCAGAGGAAGTAGATTGGGGCCCAAATAGAACGTTCAAGCATTGTTTATAGTGAATGA
>NC_063208.1:13221378-13226378 GCF_017589495.1 Alosa alosa
ACACACACACACACACAGCCACAAAAGGACGTGCACCACCACCCAAATACAAGTACACATACTCATCCACATAAATAGCCTCACACACACAAACATGCAAACTTGTCACAAACAGAAGCACTCCATCGTCTTTGACCATCTCTTCTGTGTATTCATACAGTGAAAATGCAATAACATAAATACACACACACACACACGCATGCAAACTTGTCACAAACAGAGGCACTCCATCGTCTTTGACTGTCCCTTCTGTGTATTCATACAGTGAAAATGCAATAACATAAACACAGAAACACATACACACACACACTCCACAGAGTCCCACACACCCCACAGGCACATACACTCTAATGGTGTCTGTGCGAGCAGTCTTGATATGCTTTGACACAAAGTCCTTCGGGGGGGGGGGGGGCTGGAGAAGAGGAGTGCGCTGGCTCCCTGCAGGAGGAGAGTGGCTCTCGTCGACTCGGCCTGGCCTCAGGTCCATGAGGGGAGCTAACAGAGTGTGGCAGCACACACACACACACACACACACACACACACACACACACACACACGGACGGACGGACGGACGGCTTAGTGGGCTGGGTTGCAGCTTTCATATAGGGGCCCACACTCCCTGCACAGCAAATGGCCCATAATTCTTTGTAATGGTGACACTGGAGGCATATGTTCAGTTTGTGTTACTGCAGTGCAGCGCGATAGAGGACATGACGGGAGAGAGGGATGGAGAGGGAGACAGAGAGGGGGGGATACAGAGAAGAAAAGAGAGAGAGGGAGACATGGAGAGAGAGAGAAGGAGAGAGGGGGATACAGAGAGATACAGAGAAGAGAGAGAGAGAGAAGAAAAGAGAGAGAGATACAGAGATAAAAAGAGAGAGAGAGAAACAGGGAGAGCGAGGAGAGAGGGGGAGAGAGGCAGATACAGAAAGATATAGAGAAGAAAAGAGAGAGAGGGGGAGAGAGGCAGATACAGAAAGATACAGAGAAGAAAAGAGAGGGGGATACAGAAAGATATAGAGAAGAAAGAGAGGGGATACAGAAAGATATAGAGAAGAAAAGAGAGGGGGATACAGATAGATATAGAGAAGAAAAGAGAGAGAGAAAGAGTGAGAGTGAGTTAATGGTGTGTTATGCAGTGGGCCAGAAGGAACTCTACAGCTTGGAGGGCAGATGGATGAGTGAGAGATGAAGAGAGGGATAGATGAGGAGAGAGAGGAAAAGAGAGAGAGAGAGGGATAGAGACAGTGGAAGGAAAGTATGGCGGGGTGCATCAGTGGGGAGAAAGAAAGAAGGAAGGATAGCAGAGAGCAGATGGACATATGAGAGAGAGGGAGAAGGAGAGAGAGAGAAGGGGATAGAGAGAGAGACAGAGAGAAAGGAAACAGAAGAAAGAGTGAGTGAGGGCTAGAGATAGAGAGGGGAAGGGTAGCACATGTGGGCAGGAGTATGTTGTTCTGCTTTAATTCTAAGGGAGTGTAAGATCTGGCAGGGGCCCTCAGATGAAAAATTAAATGAATAAAATAGGCCAGCGGAGGAAAAAAGATATCATTCAAATATATACAATGTGGAGAATGAATACAGTATATACACATATCGGTCAACAGTTTGAGGTCACTTGAAAATGTCATTCCACTCCATTATGGACAGAATAACAGCTGAGATCAGTTGCATTGTTTTTTTAATCAGGGTAGCAGTTCTCAGATTACATTATGTGCTTACATAATTGCAAAAGGGTTCTCAGTTAGCCTTTTAAAATTATATGAGATAAGTAAACAGAATGTGCCTTTGGAACATTGGATGAATGGTTGCTGATAATGGGCAATGTAGATATTGCATTAAAGATCAGCCATTTCTTTCTACAAGAGTCAAGAACCCTTTTTTTTTTGTGGTGATATAGCCTACAATTAAAAAATTCTAAGGAGCAGATTCTGGTGTGCGGACTCAACGTTCTTTTACATGCTTGTGTAGAGGAGAAAATGAAAGAGTTGTATGAAGGACAAAAAGGGAAAAGAATGGAATGATGGGGTATGGGAAAAGACGAGTGGAAGGAGGATGAGGATGAGGAAGAGCAGGAGAGGAGAAGACGGGGTGCCTGAGAGAGACTCAGCTCGGCGAGTTCAACAGAGCGCCCCAGTTCTGTCAGTGCCGTTTCCATGGTAATGAATAATGCAGCCCGGCTGCCGGTCGGAGTAGTATCTGTGTTTGGGTGGGTGGGGCTGGTGGGAGGGGGGTATATCCTGTACCCCCCCACATCAACAAGCCCTTGATATTAGAGTTCGAATAAATCAGGTCAGAGCCACATGCTCTGCTCTCCTCCTCCAACTGTGACAACTTCACACCACCTGAAGCGCTGGTGCAGCATTAGCAAGTGACACACCCCAAACACACACACACACACACACACAGTCACTTAACACACACACACACACATCAAATACTTACCCTACTTACTTAACACGTACCCTCTCTCTCACACAGCCCACTATCAGGCCACCTGGGGCTTCCCCCACAGTGAGTGGCCAGATCAGGCGGCAGTTCAAAGCCAGCGCCCTGCCATGCCTGGCAGCGGGCACCAGAGGCACGGCTCGTCATCGGGGCAGAGAAGCAGAGAGGAGTCCTGTAGGAAGCAGAGAGGAGTCCTGTAGGAAGCAGAGAGAGGAGTCCTGTAGGAAGCAGAGAGAGGAGTCCTGTAGGAAGCAGAGAGGAGTCCTGTAGGAAGCAGAGAGGAGAGTCCTGTAGGAAGCAGAGAGAGGAGTGTAGGAAGCAGAGAGGAGTCCTGTAGGAAGCAGAGAGAGGAGTCCTGTAGGAAGCAGAGAGAGGGGTCCTGTAGGAAGAGGATCATACAGGCACGCCGAGGGGCTGGAGGGGAGGGGGCTACAGAGGTGGGAAGTTTAGTAAGGCAGTAGGTGTTTGGGGACAGCTGAAGGATGGGGGTGATGGTGTGGATGTGATTAGAGATGTGTGTGTGTGTTTGTGTGTGTGTGTGTGTTTGTGTTTGTGTTTTAGGGGGAGCAGGTTGTGTGGTTTGCATGACTCCAGAGTTCTCCAGATCTCTCTCTCTCTCTCCCTCTCCTTCTCTCTCTCCCTCTCTCTCTCTCTCTCTCTCTCTCTCTCTCTCTCTCTCTTTTCTCTCTCCTTCTCTCTCTCTCTGGAGAGCAGAGGGCTGCACCTGTCTGGGAGCTTTGAAATGGATGCCTCACTCTCACTGGCTCTGGAGAAAAGCGGGCTGCCACCACTAATAACCACTCCATATCTCATAACCACACACACACACACATACACACACATACACACAGCCACACCCAAACTAGCTGTCATCCCCATAAACCCCCACCCCTGTCCTCTTATAGGTACACACCATGTCTTCACTCACTCACACCAGTGATCCATGCTCCCATACACCCACACACACACATACACACACACACACACACACACACACACGCCCACACACACACATACATGCACACACACACACACACACGCCCCACACACACACATACATGCACACACGCACACACACACACATATAGACACACACACACACACACACATACACACACACACACATATAGACATACACACACACACACACACACACACACACACACGCCCACACACACATACATGCACACACACACACACACACGACACACACACACACACACACATACACACACACACACATATAGACATACACACATACATACGTAGTGCCTAATCACACCAAATGCTATTTATTAATGCCACCAAAGACACAGTTGCTGCTCCAGTTTGCCTTTTCATCTTTATGAGCAAACGGAAAAAGGCTGATCAAGTCATAATGACACAGTGGCACTGGCACCTCACCTCAGCAACCCTCAGGGAGGTTTTGCCTCAGGTTAGCTCACAGCGTGTGTGTGTGTGCGTGGAATGAAGAGATGTGGGAAAACACACACACACACACAAACACACACACAGACACATACCATGAGCATATTGAGCTTTGTGAAAATAGAGGACCTGAGTGCAGTCCATGGGCATGTGTGGGTGGGTGGGTGCGTGGGTGCATATGTACTTGTGTGTGTGTGTGTGTGTGTGTGTGTGCATGTCCATGTCGGAGTGTAAGAGCTGACCTTATAGTCTTGTCTGTGGAGAATGAACATTAGGCCTCCAGGCAAATCTCTCTCTCTCTTCTCTTTTATTCTCTCTCTCTCTCTCTTCCTCCTTCTCAGTCTTTCTCTTGCCCTCTCTCCTTTACTCTCTGTCTTTTGCTCATCTTCACCCCCTCCTTTTCTCTTTTCCACTCTCTCTCTCTCTCTCTCTCTCTCTCTCCTTCTGTCATTCCCTCGCTCTCTCCCCTCTGTCTTTCAGAGAGGATAATCTTCCGCTGACAGGGCAATCACTCTCTCTCTCACACACACACACACACACACACACACACACACACACACACACACAGCTGCTGTCAGCTCAGGGATGTGGTGCAAGAGACCTCTGACTTGACAGGATGGTCTTTATGTGGTGCAGGCCCAGCTGGTCCCTCTGTCTGTGAAACACTCAGACAGGGAGCAGATATCATTTACTCACCGCGCCTGGGAAGCCTGCTAGTAATAGGCCGGTCTACAGATGCCTCGCGTTATTTACTGAGCAACATGCACGTTGACTGGTTCACAGGAGGTTTCATGCAATAAAGTCTGAGAATTTGTTTGTCTGTTTGTTTGGGAGTAGTGACTTCTGGTGTGCATCTGTTTGTGTTACACATTGTGTGTGTGTGTGTGTGTGTGTGTGTGTGTGTGTGTGTGTGTGGTGGGGGTATGTATCTTAGCAATTACACCAATATAGAAACTGTTTCTGTGCTTACCTATTAATTCTTACTCATATAAAATGATGTATATGTACAAGTGTGTGGGCCATGTAAATCTGTCACCTTGGCATTGACCCTTCCCTTCCCAAAGTATTTGAATATTAGGGGCAGCCGTGGCCTACTGGTTAGCGCTTCGGACTTGAAACCGGGG
>NC_063208.1:13228878-13313878 GCF_017589495.1 Alosa alosa
GTGCCAATAATACCATTACTACTAATAATAGTAATAATCGGCATCATCTTAATCATCAATGTCACCACCACAACCATCGTCATCATCATCTTCATCACATATCATCCAGCAGCCAAGGCCTTACAGTAAGGATCCAAAGTACTTTCCACAACATAACAAAACTGCAGGCATGCAACATACAGTACAGCTCTGTGTGTGTGTGTGTGTTGTGTGTGTGTGTGTTTGTGAGTGTGTGTACGTCTGTAACTGTGTCTGTGTATGACGGGTGAATCCAATCAGTTTAAGTTGATGAGAGGTAGAAGGAGAAGGGAAAGAAGCACGTGCCAGTGTTGGAAAAAACAAGCTCTTCTTTCCCTTTCAATGAAAAATTCAGGATGACCTCCTGCTCCGGCCAGCACCCAGAAAGCCACACACTCATCCATTAGGAGCACAGAGGGGCGGCTTGTTTGCCCCGCACGGCCTCTCCTCCTCTGGGCTAACAAACCCAGAATAAACCTGCCACGTCAAAAAAAAAAAAACAACCCCTCGGACCAATTAGACTAGTCAAATTGAGTTTCTTCGCAAAGAAATTTCATTCGAAATTTTATTTGAAGACTCTGAGACTCAGAAGGAGGAAACTCAGAGCGCACATACAAGGGATTCGGTTGTGGGTCTTGCAAGCGTTAGGGGGACAGAGAGCCGTGAGCAATGGTTTTATTACCGCAAATCCAGACTCACAAGGCAACGCAGTCATCAGGGCAAAGAACGTGTGGCGTTCTTCTGCTTGGAGCAACTGGTTTTGCTTACTTGAGTTGACCTACATTTAAAAGTATGAGCCAAATTGGGCTACGAGCCCCTATTTCACAGTAACAGGCCAGCTCACGGAATGTGGGCTATAAACAGTGGACATGACTGACATTGTCCAGGTCATGACTGGACTGAACTAACAGACTGGATTTGAGGGGCGCTTACTGTGCCGTGACCACACCAGAGCTGCCGCTGCAGGAACCATGTGGGTCATGTGCTCTTACTCTTTTCACAATGACCAATGTTTTGTCCAGCGCTCTGGCCTCTCCAGAGTTTTCCATTGTCATCCCCAACCCCCAAAATGCCCCATCAGACAGATTCCTTAGAGATTCTCGGTTAATCTCCGCCTCTCCTGCTGAGACAGACAGCTGCTCCTCGGCAACACAGCGCTGCCTTTGTCCAATCTGTGCATTCGCTGGGACTGATCCTCCAATCACATGCCTGGCACAGTGACAAGCCCTCCAATCACCTCTCAGGGTCAAGGGAGTTCTAGAATGTAAAATTAAAAAACATTACATTTCCAAGGCTTTCAATCTTATGTCTGACTTGAGGGACAGCAGACAAGAATCTTTTCAGTCAGACGCTCAATCCTTGGAAATGTCTCCACCAATCATCAGCCTTTCCTTTCAACACATTATCCAATCAGTCACTCACTCTTGTCACAGCTCCAACAATCAGGTATTTGTCTCAGTGACAGTTCATCCAATCAGCTGGTGATCCCAGTGACAGCTTGTCCAATCAGATCCATGCTGGCCGTGACAGGAGTCTGTGACCCCTCTCAATAACAGGCTTTTTGTTCCCCTGGTCCTCTGGCCTGTGGAGGTTCACCACAGCTGCAGCTTGGAAAGACTTTACAACTGGAGTGGTTTTAGACATGTTTTAGACATTTTTACTTTTAGTTTTAAACGATTTACAAATACTACTTGTCTGTGTCTGGGGCTATTGTATTCTTCAGGGATGTTTTTCTTTGCAGTGTCTTATGTGTTGAGAACGCACCCAAAGAAAGAAGAAAGCACACACACACACAGACACACACACACACACACCAACAAAGATGTAAGCACGCACTCATATGGTCGAAATACTACTCTAGACATCTGACGTCATCTTGTTGAAAATATCTTGATCAGCTTATTCAAAACCTGAAATTTTTAATTAACGTGCGCACCTGCGTGTGTTCGTGTGCACTACCATAGGTCCAAACAATTGGCCAGTGATGTTCTCAGTGATGTGATGTTCTCCCTGCAGCTTATCGAAGGCATGGGCCAAGATGGGATTGATTTGTTGCTAATTCAACCTTGTGCGTAACTTGGAAATAATCTGATGTTTTTATTGGGAAATGGAGAAGCAGATTAAGAGCCTGGACAGAAGATCTCGTCAAAGTTTGGCACCCAGGGCAATTATCCTGCTGTGTGGATTGTGTTGTAGAGTTGGGTAGAGCTGGTGTGGTCAGAGTGTGTGTCTCTCTGTGTGTGTGTGGCATGGGGGGCAGTGTGGTCCTGTGTGTGTGTCTGTGTTTTGTAGCGCTGAGGCTACTGAGTGATGTCGTTTCTCGTAGTGTTTTCTAAACTCTGTCAGAGAAGTGTTTATGGAACATTACTGGGTTTCACACGTCTATGCAGCACACTGAGAGCAGCTCGCACGCAACAGATTATAGAACGTATGCATACATGCTGTAGTGTTTGTGTATGTGTGAGAGATAGAGGTAGATAGAGAGAGAGTGAGAGAGAAGGGTTCAGAAAGCGTGTCTATGTTGAGTGTGTGTGTGTGTTAATGTGTGTGTCCGTGTACTTCGGTGTATATGTGTGTGTGAAATAGAGACAAAGGGGCAAGTGACTAAGATTTCTCATATGGCTGCCCTTAGGGTTTGAATCAGCTGATCAGGAGATTTTTCAACACATTTACGTCAGGTGTCCACAGTAACATTTTGACCGTGTGTGTGTGTGTGTGTTCTTTCTTTGGGTGCATTCACAGTGTGTGACGCAGTCCATTATAATTACTGTTGATCTGCTGGCTTGAACAGACACACAGACTCATTTCCTGGTGCAGGTTCCCCACTTGTGCAACCTCTCTACTGCTGCTGCTGAGCTGTCAAAAAAACTAACCCTCACCTCTTAACCCCCTTCACACACACACACATTCACACACACTCACAAACTCATACACATACACACCTAGGCCGACCTTGTGAAGCGAGACACGGCTCAAGCCATCTGTTCTCGCAGTCGGGAGTTTACTGTAGTCAGATATATCTGTCATCTGTGGTTCTCTCTCTCTATTGGGGTGTGTGTGTGTGTGTGTGTGTGTGTGTCTGCTTTGCTTTCTGCGTTTTGTGATCTATCAAAAGCACATTTGGTTATGTGGCCAAAGCCGAAGCATGACAAACACGTAAAAATGAACATGAGATCTCTTAAAGGCTTCTCAGCGTCCCCAGTTCAGTACACTTGGCATGCAAAGATTCAATGAGATAACAGTTAATGAGTTTATGTCAAGAACAAAAAATACAAAATAGAGTTACAGTATGTCTTGAGTTGTGCATAGATCAAGAGATATACAAATACACATAGACATGCATGCACACGTCATTCAGCCTAAAGGCCATCTGAAACATCCTGCATCCTGTGATACTTTGTATATGTAACTGGATTCTCTTTTGCACCGCAATTATTCACACACACACATGCACACACATACACATACACACGTACTGTAGAGATATGTGCACACACACATACACCCAAAACAGAAAAAGTTGGGACGTTGTGTAAAATGTGAATAAAAACAGAATGTAATAATCTGCAAATCTCTTAAACTCATATTTAGTTGCAAAAAGGACTCAGACAATACTGTATATCGAATGTTGAAAATGAGAAATTTGACTATTTCATGGAAAATATATGTTAATTTTGAATTTGATACCAGCAACATGTTTCAAAAAAAGTTGGGACGGGGGTAACAAAATGCTGGAAAAGTTGTGTAATGATAAAGAAAACAAAAGGAAGAATGTTTCACAACTAATTAGGGTAACTGGCAACACGATTGGATATGAAAAAGAGCATCCCAGAGAGGTAGGGTCTCTTAGAAGTAAAGATGTAGGGGTATTTATCACTTTGTGTAAACTGTGTGCACAAATGATGAAATAATGTCATTTTAATGCTTCTTAACATGAAATTGTGACGTAGTTAGGGAGTTCATCATCTACAGGACATAATATTATTAAAACGTTCAGAGAATCCAGAGAAATCTTTGCAAACAAGGGAAATAGCTGAAAAACAAATTGGATGGCCGTGGTCTTTTGGACCTCAGATAGCACTGCATCAACACCAGACCTGTTTCCAGACCTGTCATTGTATTAGCTCAGGACAATCTCTGATAACCATTGTCTATGTGCCCAGTTTGATACTCAATTCCAAAACTACAGCCAACATTGTAACAGCTAAAATTTTATTGAGACATGATACAGAAAATACCACCCTCTTATCTGGGGCTGAGCTTGTTTAAAATGGACTGAGGTAACTTGGAAAAAGGTCCTGTGGTTAGACCAATCAAAGTTTGCCATTCTTTTTGGAAATCATGGACTCATCTGGGCTAAAGAGGAGGGGGCCTATCCAAGTATCCAACCTATCCAACTTGTTTTAGTGCTCAGTTAGAAACCCAACATCTATGATGGTGTGGAGGAGCATAAATGCCAACAGCATGGGCATCTTGCACATTTGGCAAAGCACAATCAATTCTGAATGATGTATACAGGTTTTGATCAACATCCAGGCAATGTCTTTTCCAGGGACGACCTTGAATATTTCAGGAAAACAATGCCAAAATGAATTCTGCACATATTTAAATAGTATTTCTCCATAGAGGAAGAGTCCAGGTGCTAAGATGACATGTCTGCAGTCCAGATTTGTCAAATTAGGTGCATAATGGAATGAAAAGCATGACTAAGAATAACCCATACTGTTGAGCAACTGAAATCCTATATCGGGAAGTAATGGGACAACATCTCATACTCAAAACTGTAGCAAATGGTCTCCTCAGTTCCTAAACATTTACAAAAGTCAGAGTAGCAACCAAAGATTCTAGAACAGAGCTCTGTTCAAGAATCTTTGGTAGCAACTAAATGAGTTTGTAGCTGTTATAAATGAAAAGAACTACACTGTGTTGCATTGAGCCTTCCCGGGCAGATTCCACATGCTCCTGTCTCACCTCTAAACTCTCACAGATGTCCAATGGCCACTCTGGAGGTCATCTGTGTTTTATTCCTCTCTGAAGATTTATCAGTGGATCGCCCCGGGGATGCTAAACTGGTAACTGGTAAACTGCTTGAGCAGAGGTCCACAATAGCAGGCAGCTTTTAATGCGCATCTCAGAGTGATTTGTGTCCATCTTGAGCATTAGGGGGTGTTTTGCCAGACATCTGCATGAGGCGACCTCACTTCCCCCCTCTTTTCTAAGAGAAAGAAGCCCAGTGACCAATGGGACAGTGTGACCTCGCTGGTCACTTTTCTGTCTCGAAAACATATGGGGCTCTGCTGTTCTGTTTCAGATTAGGACAGCATGTCAAAACCAACGGCTCTCTATATAAAACAAGAAGGGAAAAAAAAAACGATGGACAGCATATGCTTAGTCAAAATGTACTGGAAGGAGCTCAAATATGGCAGAGGTTAACCAAATGTGGTTAACCTGGATTTTCTGCCTCTGCACAAATGCTGGCTCCAATTTTGGCTTTAGTTGGTCCACACTGACCATGTAGTGAAATAAAATGTCTTTGGGAGGGTCAGTTCTATGCTGATACTACTTGCACCTCTGAGTGATGCTGATACCACTTGCAAAAATACCACTTGAAAAACTGTTTCAGTTTCAAAGCAGTGTGTGTGTTTCTTACCACTTTCACCTGTTGCACTTGATGAAGTTTGATGATTCAGAGTGAAACTTGGGTTTCTTTTTCTTATCCACTCTCGATTCAACTCTCACTGACGGGAATTAAACGATTTACATGAAAATGTTTTGGTTGTGTCACGTCATGCTAACTTTATTGAATTGCAGACTGTCCCTCTCTCTCTCTCTCTCTCTCTCTCTCTCTCTCTCTCTCTCTCCCTCTCCCTCTCTGGTATCGTGGACTGATAATTACACAATCTGACATAAAAAGAATAATATTTACATAATAAATAAGACAGATGCATTATGCATTGCATATATTTTCATATCTAAATGCACGCACACAAACACTTGGGCTGAAATCCTCAGACACTGGGGATCAGGGAGAAAAAAGACAGACATGAAAGTAATCACATTATCATAAAAAATAAGGAACAACCATACATTTTCATACTAAAAACACAAACACACACATACACACACTCATTTGCTCACACACTTCAATGACTCCTTAGTCCTCATTAGCACCAGCAGTGCCTGACACACACACACACACACACACAGTTAACGACAGACGCCCCTGTGTCATTTTGTGACTCCCTGGTTTAAGACACTCCTCATTCGCCCCATCAGTGCGACACACACACACACACACACACACAAAGTGATGGAGTGAGGGGTACTGAGCAACTCTGCAGACGTGCTCTGATTGAAAGCAGCTCCCAACTAAAGGGCCATCTGTACAGGCAGGGGGGATGCACAGGGCTGGTGTATATCATCAGCAGGAGGGAACACAATGGCCAAGTGTGAGCCGCCGCCGAGACCCAAATAGTGGTGGTTGTGTCTGTATGGGTGTGTGTGTGTGCGTGTGAGAGAGAGAGAGAAGATGGAGGGTTTGTATGTATGCGAGCAAGCCAGCGAGGTGTATATATATATATATATAGATAGAGAGAGAGAGAGAGAGAGAGTGAGAGTAAGCATGTAGACCTATGTCTGAGTGTATGCAAGAGTGAATGTGCCAATAAATCATTCTGAGAGAGTTTACATGGTTCTCATACCAATACTTTATTAAATAATCAATCAACATCATCATCATTGTAATGAAAAAAAGAAAAATGCATTGTAACATACAACAGTCACTTTTTTTCTGTTTACATTTAGTTTTCTCGTTTCAAACGATCCCTCGTCTTCCCCTCCCTCCATCCCGTAATAACAGTGTCAGACATACAGTAGCTAGCTACTTACACTCACAAAAAAAAGTGACTTCACAAAAGTCACTTCAGGATGCACTGGTTTTACTGTACACAGCAACTGTTAAGAGTGGGCTTGGTAACCGTGGGAACCGCTGGGTTGCGTGGGCTAAGGTGTGTGCAGAGGTGGTGAGGTTCAGTGTGTTTTTGTGTATGGGAGGAGCCAGTTCGGTCTCTGAGTCCAAGCCGCAGGCTCACTGAAAGTCTCTGTAAGAAGAGAAAACCTCCTTCTCTCACTTTTCATACTGGTCTCTGCTGCAGACAGCTCTCAGTGATGGGGAGGGGTGGGGGGTGGGGTGGTGGGTGTAGGATGTGAGGATGCTACAGTGATAGGAAGTCCAGGGCCTCGGGCCCATCACTGATGGTGAGGAAGATGATGATGATGATGTTCTGCAGAAGAGAATCAGTTCAAAAGTCCCAGAGACCCAGTGGTTGAGGAAGTGTCGGGCTGAAGAGTGGTTTCAAGTCTTTTTACATCCAGTGTAATAACATCCTCGGAAGTTATGATAACGTCCAGTCCATGTCCAAAACAATCCAATTGATTAAGTTCGACACTGACCCCCATCTGGTTGTTTGTCTTTGCTGTTCACTTGTTGAGCAAGTACATGAGGTCACCAAGGCTAGGATAGACTGGTGTCTTGTAGTCTGTGCTGCTGGGCTGAGTTTGCCACTGTTTCAAAACTCTGAAAGAGGAAACAAGTAGTCCAGCAGGCACTGGTCTCAGATGTACTTCTCAGCTGCACTCTCTCACTACCCCCATCCACACACACACACACACACACACACACATCTCCATCTTTGATTGCAGTGCATCTCAACAATGTCACGGTTTCTGTAGCACTGAGAAGTGACTTGGAGTTTGTGCCTCCTGTAACCGAAGAAGCACCTCGTAAAAAAAAAGAAAAGAAAAGCCTGTTCACATGCTCCGAGATTTCCAAGTACAGTAGGCCTTTCATTCGAAAGATCGAACGTCATGACGCGAGTCCCACAGCTCCTTTTCAACGGTCACAGGAACTGTGTTATTTAACAGTCATAGTGATTTCAAGAGTCAATGCATTAATACTGTTCAACGTCGTACCCCGTCACTGTTGTGTGTGCACCAAAGAGACTTAACTTACTTAAAAGAAAAATACAATCCATGTTCAATTTACATTAATAAAAATCACAAGCAAATATAACAAAAAAAGAAAGAAAAAAGCAAAACAACAAAACATAATGCAACAAATAAAGACCACAGGCCAGCATGCACATATTCACTGTAGCAATGCATGGACTAGCCTACTTTATTTTTGTTCATTTTTTTACACAGCAACATATTTACGCCGCAGTTTTTTTTTTTTTATAACTATTTCATATATAACTTACTTCTAGTCTGCCAGAACTATACAGACTCTAGGTGCTGCACTGGTCATTAAGCTCTTTACGTCCATAGCAGCAGTCAAACAATGAGGAACTGGGTAACCTCTCACTCACAGAGCAAGGGCGACTAGCAGGGCAGAGCAATGCATGTCTGCAGCACTGACCCTGAGCATGACAACATGGCTTGTGCCGAAAGGACGGTCCTTTACATAGCAGTCAGGCACTCAACCTGCATCGCAATTCTCTTCAAAAGACTTCAGCCATTTGAGCAGAAATAAGTCCATGTCATTGTATGTTTTTTTTTTTTTTTTGGATGGCAAGTTTGCCTTGGTGATTTGGGGTCCTTGGTGTGGTTTGACGTTACAGTACATTTTGACACAGACCGAGGTGACTTGATCGCCAGCATGTTGAGAGTTATCTCACAGTCCTGCTACGGCTCATTTGTAGATAGAGATTGAGGTTGTGAATACAGTAGTACAGTACCAGATGAAAGGTGGGGCATTAACCATCAAAAGGTGCATGATTGGACAGAGTGTCAGATCCTGCAGCATGTGATTGGTTGAGATCAGGCCACAAGCACCTCCAAGGAAGATAATTGGCTAACAAAAGCTAACTTGTGAGGGTTTGAGAAGTGCATTGCACACTGAAAGCTAACTGGTGGATATGCTAGCAGTGCACATTGAAAGCTAATTGGTGTATATGCCAGCGGTGCACGATGAAAGCTAACTGATATGCTTGATATGCTAGCGGTGCACACTGAAAGTTAACTGGTATGCTACCGATGCACACTGAAAGGTAACCCCAAATTCAAATGCAGTTTTAACTCTACTGCCTGACCAGACGTATGTTCATATTGTTCTCTTACATTAGAGTAGGCCATATATAATACCGTATATACAGTGTACGCCAGAGGAGTAGAGAATAAACATCATGGGTGGGATAGAAAAGCCAGGCCATGAGTTTTCCAGGCATACACAGGAATGTGAGTGGATCTAGTAGCTTGTCACCCGCTCCACACACACACACACACACACACACAGCCACACCATGTCCTACATTTCCTCCCTGTCACTGGTCACCACACACGGCCATCTCTAGCCCTGTGTGTGTGTGCGTGTTTGTGTGTATGTATTTGTTGCTCAGCGAACAACACCTCTCTGTCTGGCTCTCTGTGCAACAATTGGAGGGAGGAGTGGGGGCAGAGAATCAATCTGAGCTGAGCCACAATAACAGGGATGTGTGTGTGTGTGTGTGTGTGTGTGTGTGTGTGTTTGTGTGTGTGTGGGAGAGAGAGTTTAAGAGTTAGTTAATGGGAAGGGGATGGGTTGTTTACATTGCAGGCTCAAGTGGCCTTGTGGGATAGACCCCTGCGCATGCTGGCCTTGTCCCCGATTCAGAACGGCCACTCCAACGGCCATGACAGCGAAACAAACCCCCCCCCCCCCCCCCCCCCCTGCCCAGGCATGAATCCAAACTCCTAGTCTGACCCTCTTCTCTCTCTCTCTCTCTCTCTCTCTCTTTCTCTCTCTTTCTCTCTTCTTCCCTCTCTACCTCTCATGCTAATGCTCCTGGCACTGTTGTTTGATAGCCGCGTGCCCTAACGCTCGTTCACAGCGGGGAAACAGCTAAAGGCTCTTTGGCCTCTCTGTGCAGCAGCCATGCACAGCTAGAGCTAGGCTACTCTTCCCCCCCCCTCTCCTCTGTGCAGAGACACACAGTACAGTTTGTGCTGCCTACTCTCCACAGTGCTAGCAGTGCTAACCCCTGGCCTCTCTTAGCAGAGCAAGAGAGGACAAGAGGTGGGAAAGGACTTAGCTGTTTGTAACGTGTTTTTTTTCTTCTCTAAAGCCTGTGCTGGGCATTTAAGCAGGCTGCAAGGGCAGTGTAAATGTGTGTGTGTGTTTATGTGTGTGTAAAGGTGAGAATTTGCCCACCCCCCCCCATCCTGTAATTTTTGAATCTCGCTCAATTCGTTTGGGCTGGAAGATTAAAATCGGATTATCACGGTCTGTTCGCAGACGCTGCGTGTGAGTACACGTGTATGTGCATGTATGTGTCAACAGGAGTGTATGTCTGTGTGTGTGTGAAGGACGTGGACCACCACTGCAGTAGGATAACCCCCACAATGAGTGTCCTGAGCATTGCACTCTATTCCACCCTATTTGGTGTGTGTGTGTGTGTGTGTGTGTGTGTGTAAGTGGGCTCAGATAGTGGCAAGCGTGCAGTAGCTTGTTCCGTGACTGGCAGGTGGGCACAGACACAGGCATTGGGCACCGGACGTTGGGCATGAGGGTATGGGGGATGGTGGTGCCTTGATGCCAAATGGCCCACAATGGGATTAGCTGCCCTCCTGTCCTGCCACATGCTGTCGGGCGCGAGCGGAAAACTCATCTGGCCGCAGACGTACTGTACGGCTCGCTCGGCGAACTGTGACCCCGAATCTCAATCAGCTTTTCTGAAAGCACGTCAGGGCTACACACACACACACACACACACACACACACACACACACACGCACACACACACACAATGCAAGAGAAAGGCAGTCATAGGTACACTGGCACAGACACCAGCGGAGTGGTCTAGTGGGCACTGCAGGGCATCATATTTACAATTACTTTTAGTTGCTTTGCACATAATTTCATCCAGAGAGACTTGCAATCTGCAACAGCCAATCAAGAAGAAAAACACAAAGAGCTGTGAAACTTATATTTCACATAACATATTTTCATGTGGTCAGAGAGTCAAGAAGAAGTCAGCTGATGTCGCTGTAACAGCCTGTTGCTAGCAAAACCCAATGTCTTGGGTTCCACACCCTGGGAGCCCACCGACAGGTAATAAAATTGTATATCTATACAGTACAATACCGTAATTTGCTTTTTAAAAAAGCATATACTACATGTATATGTACAATTTACTTTATACTCCAAAAACTAAAGAGCTTCTTGCTTCACTATTTCGGCCCCATGTCTCCTCTGAGTGACAGGAGTCACATCCTGTTTCTGGGGCAGCTGTTTGTTTGACTAAAGCAACACTCTTTTTTTTCTCTCTCTATGATGGAGCTCTGATGGTGTCCTCATTCTAGCGTAGGTCCAGGTTGTCTTGGCAACCCCTATACATGTGAGCATCACCATATGTGAGCAGCTTGCTAACAGGTCCCCGGGGAGCAAACTCAAAAACACAAACATCTCCAGGAACAAACCTAGAGCCCAGTGCCTCATCTATGACCTCTTTCTGTCTCACACATGCGCACACACACACACACACACACACACACACACACATATGCACAAAATAAATATTAAAGAGAGGGACGCATGAAGTGATGTTTTTCTTTTTTTAAACTGCATCCCTAGAATCTGAATTTGGGAGCAGTTGGGGACACAGCTAGGACAGACAAAAATCCAAAACACACACACACACACACACACACACACACACACACACACACACACACACACACACACACACACACACACACATCACTGCCCTTAGCCTGTGGATATGACAACAGTCATCTCATCACGCCCTGCCAGCCAGGACAGGGACAGACACACACGCACGCACGCACGCACGCACACACGCACACGCACACAAACACACAAACACACACAGCCTCTCAAAGCTCTCCACACCCTAGCGCAATGCATGACAGAGGCTGGGGAGGGGGCTCGCTTGCACGAGACACGGTATTTAAGAATATATACAAAAGCATGTTGCCTGGATTAGGCATTGCAGGAGGAGAGAGGGGGTGGTAAGTGTGTGTGTGTGTGTGTGTGTGTGTTTGTGTGCGCGCACATGGAGAGGTAATCTGTTAATCTTGTTAATGCCACTGCAGCCGGCACCCGAACAACAGGCGCGTGAAACAAAAGGATGGGGGATGAAGGACTGGTGTAAACAGCTGATGACCTTCGCCCACTCTTCGCACACACACACACACACACACACATACACACACACACACACACACACACACACACACACACACACATAAATAAGGACAGCCTTCAGACGTCAGACAGGAGACAGGGTAGCAATCCAAAAATCACTGCAACAGACATGATCCCAGAAAAAGATTTTCCTTCAAGGTCTGCTAGCATCACATTAAAGAGATCTGCTGCTGACAGACAGGACACAAATCCCTCCCTGTGTGACACTATCACTGCGCTTCCTTATCTATATTTGTTGTGTGCCAATGAGACCTCATCACATTTGTTGTCAGTTTGCTAGGGAGCCACTGTTACCTCTCAAGAAACAGAGTTTCTAATGTTTAAGCATGGCTGTTCTTGAGGGGAGAACTTCTCTCTCTCTCTCCTCTCTCTCTCTCTCTCTGGTTTCTCTCTCCACCCATCTGAGCTGAGAATTCCTACATGACCAGGTAAAGGCCAATGCCTCATCACACACTTAATAAGCCGTGCAAACCCAACTAATCCATCATCCTTCTGCCATGGCTACCCCTAGAGGAGTGCTGTGCTCATATGGGGTCAGCCCTACCAGATGAGCCTCGGAGAGAGACGTACGAGACCCTGAAGATGGGACTTTACTCTGTACCAATGAGGGTTGCTGCTAGAAACATTGGGCTCTATGAAGGAATATATTATTGCCCCCTCCCTCCCCACCATAATAATAATAATAATAATGTTGGTTGCTGCTATGTGAGGTTTGTGTCAGTGCAGGGTTCTTTGAATCAACCTTCCTCACAACCAACCCCCCCCACCCCCACCCCCACCTTGCCCCTGGCACCAATCAAAGTGAGTGCCATCCTGACTGCTTCAGGGTGTGTGTGTGTGTGTGTGTGTGTGTGTGTGTGTGTGTGTGTGTGTGTGTGTGTGAGTGAGTGTGCTTTTTTTAAAGCCATCCTAAGTAGTGCAGTACTCCCTGCGAGTCAGATCTCTCCTTTAACAGCCCTGCATGCTCTGCTGTTGGCCTAGTTACAGTGCGATTCGCCCTCTGCCGTTGTGTGGGCAAGCTGACAAGGAGGGTCAGTGAGGAAGAGTGGTGAAGAACTACATGAACCCGTGGACCCAGGGTGAGGCTGAGGTATGGAGGAACTCAGAGTGGTGGTGGTCAAATGGGGCTTCTCAATGGGAGCTTTTCTCTGGGCCTTTCAGCAATGGAGACTCGGTGGAGACTCTTGGAGATGGGGAGAGTGCTGAAGGTGGCCTAACGTGAGAGAGGGCGAGGAGGAGGAGGAGGAGAGTGATACGATATATCATACAATACGAGTGGATAAGGTTTCCATTTCCTGTCCTGTCCCTCATTTCACCGGTCAAGCACGCGGTTGTAGTCCTGTGGGCCGCAGCCGCCTTCGCTCTTGAGCTCGGAAAACACCTGTGTGAAGAAGTGCGGGTCGGCGTTGATGCGCAGCATCTTGGCACTGGTGGCGTCGATGATGGCCAGGCAACGGTCCCAGAAGGCCTCCTTGCCCGCCTCTACCAGGAAGGGTTTGAGCGGGTACGAGATCTCGTTGCCCATGTACGAGTAGGACAGGTAGAGACAGGTGAGCAAGATGGCTTGGAGCTCGTGCTCGGATGCCACCAGGTCGCCATCCACCACGTCGCGGCACAGCATGTAGACGAAGACCACGTTGGCCGGCGTGACGAAGGCCTGGTCCTGCCAGCCCTGGAGGAGGAGCGACCGGTCAACGGCGCGCAGCCAGAGCACCGGGTCGGCCGGCGACAGGTGCTTGAGTCGGTAGCAGCGACCGCACAGAAACTCGCCGAGGCAGCGGAGAAGCTCACTGGTGGACGCCTGCACGATGACGCGCTTGGGCGAGGACATCACCACGCCCGGAGACACCTTCTTGACGGAGGACAGCTGCGTCTTGCCGTAGCCCAGGCTAAGGCCCATGCCCCCCATGCCCCCCATGCCCAGGCCGAGTCCGGCAGGGCCGTCGTAGCTGGACAGATTGGCGCACGAGAGCGACTTCTTCACGTTCTCCCGGTTCATGTGCAGCACCGGGTCCTTCTGGTGGTAGAGGTTGTTGTTGTTGTTAAGCGTCAGCGGGCCGCCACCCGCCACCAAGCCCCCAGGCCCACCGGGGCATCCTCCTTTCTTCGTCCCGCCACCGCGCTTCTTGGTGGACGCCACCAGCCGCTTCCACGTGAGCGCCGGCAGGAAGATGGAGTGGCCGCGCTTGAGTCCACCGCTGCCACTGCGGTCCTTCTGCGTGTTCAGCGAGCGGCTGCTCAGGCTTGGGTAGTGGCTCAGCGAGCCTGGCCGGTCATCGTAGTAACTGGGCTTACGCGGCCCGGGGGAAAGGGACAGCACGGTGCCCATGGCGAGTTGCTGATGAGGGTGCTGAAGGGGGAGCTGAGAGGAGCGGAGGAGCAGTAAGTCAAGCCTGAGGCTCTGAGGGTTTCACAGAGAGCAGGGCTGCTGCAGAGCAACACTCTCCAGCACTGAACGTACTGTAGAGATGGCAATGAAAGACAGACAGAAGACTGTCATGGATGAAGCCTGTAAAAGAAATATAGTTTTAACACTACAATTCTTGAGCATGGGATACTTTCATCTGTGAAAGAATGTCATTCACAATCCAATTGATGACAAATCCATCAGTGCAAATTCAAATACAATACAAATAACTACAGTACAAGCAGGCAAACTATTTATAGTCTAATATTGTTTTTGGTGAACTAAAAGACTGAAATAACTTTGAATATACAAATTCATTTTTTTTTATTTCTTAATTGAGAGAGATTACATAGCATGCAGTATGAACCGACTAAAATCCGCACATAAAACGCTGCTGTGGCCATTTAAAAAGCTTCTGATTAGTATGAGCTCACATTTGATGTTAAAATATGCATTTAGGTGAAGGCGCTCACAGTGTGACTGCTGCGTAGTTATGCCTTGCAATACAACCACAGTAGGCTACTGACCCAAATACCCTCACCTTCAACACGCGATTTAAAAATTAAATTCTGCATGAGGTAGACATGGCATTACAAAAAGAAAGAATTTACAAGAAACCGATCTACCACACATAAGTAGAATAAATGCGTGCACGGCGTGCAGAGTAGACCTGTTGGCCTTAGACAGAAATATCGCAACAGACTCAGACCAAACACATTGTTTGTGTTCGGAGTATTACCTGCTTACCATGCGTAGAAAGCCAATTGTTTGTTGGGGTTTGAGCCCGCGTATAGTCTGAAGTCCGTCTCCTTTAGCGCAGTAAATAAACCTGCATATGCATTGCACTGATGCCATGTGCTGTTCTTCACGGCACCACACCAGAGCCCACAACACAAATAAATGTTAAACGTTTCATCCTCCTAACAACGTTATTTTGGTGGAGGCGCTAGGTTTCAAAAACTGTTCCGTCTTCTAGTGTGTCTTCCAGTGACTCCTAAATCATCGTCCATGTCCCACAGGTCTCAAAGCATTTAGATGAGTCCTCATCACGTATTAGAAAAACAGAGTATTGAAACTTTGCAAAGCACTTAGTTAATTCTGAAAATGCGCTTCGTATTCCATCGTCTATGCTGCAGGGGAGAGTAACGTTACGCACTCCATACAAGAGCTCAACATCAAAACGACACGAAAGTTGAAAGAAAACGTTCTTTCAATCTTGCGACTGTTTGTCAGTCTGTGAGTATGTCAGCGGACTGTCTGTTCTGTCCGATGCGGAGAAGCGGGTGACGGGAGGTCCGTTCCTCTGTGTGCTGTCAGAGCGTCTGTTCCCTGCGCGCGCCTCGCCACGTCCGACTGCTTTCTCGGAGCTGACTCCTCCTCGTCTAAGCTCAAGAGCGCAGTCACTGTGGGGCGTCCTCGCGCTGACGGTTCACAGTGTTCCACTGCTGAAGTAGAGCAGCCTCTTGCGCTGTGGTGCAGCCCAGCGGTATTACAAGCGACCAGACTATGCGTCCCCGGTGATTGGTGCATTTAATGGAAATTGTATTATGTTAATCAACCAAACATTTCATTGCACGGTGAGTTTCTGTTTTAGTAAATAAACAACTTGTCCAGATATATTTAGACAGCTTTCATGGTTGCCCATGCAAGTCAGGCACTTTGTTCCATTGGCTGTAAGTCCACTGTCCATGTATACATTTGTTTACATTTGCTTAATTTGTTGTTGACTCAAGTGCTCTATATTCTCCAACTACCCTAATAATGTTGATCATTTGATATGTACCATCAGGCCAATGTGTTAAGTAATGTGCAAGTGCACCCTTCAGTGCTATGTATCATGGGGTACGTTCGCACAGGGTATTTTAAGTAGCTGAGCACTGCAGGGTAGGATAAATAGACAATGGGTGCTTGTTGGTGCTAGAAGTAATACATGTAGTGAAGTAATACATTGTGAATGTGTGTGTGTGTGTGTGTGTGTGTGTGTGTGTGTGTGAGAGAGAGAGAGAGAGTGTAAATGTTCCTTAAGGAACAAGAGACTTGTTATCTCACAATGTGGTTGACGAGAGAAGTCATAAATACCTCTTCATGGGCTTGAACTGGTGGCCACTAGGATGGCAAGATGAGTCTTTGGTATGAAAACAAGCAATTGAGAGAGAAGAGGGAAAGAGTGAGCGATCAGGAGGGAAGCTCTTTCTCTGTCTCTGCATCCATGTCATCATAGGCTGGCGTTTGCACTTCATCGGGCTAAGCAACTGTTGATTATGAGTAACCCACCCCCTCCACCATGTGTGTGTGTGCGCGTGTACACAAATGCACGCCTGGTGTGTGTGAGTCACTGATATTGCTCTTGAAGGCCATTTTTATCTGTTTGTGTTGCTACCCTCCTACTTCCAAGCAGGGGCGTCGGACTGGGGGTAAAACCACTACTGATTATAGGGGCTCAAGGGGAGGGAGGGCCCTTGAAAAGTCTGGAATATTTTTTATTTTACCTGGGTTGAGGAACATGGGGGCCTATCAGGACTGCCTATGCAGGGGCCCAGGATCTTGTGCTACACCCCTGCTTCCAAGTATTGCTCTCCAACAGATAAAAACCGAGACAGCGAGAGAAAGAAGCAATTCATCAGTTTCATGTAGATCAGATAAATGTGGTCTTTGTAATAAGGGAATCAATACAGCAATTTACCAGCATAGTTTTAACACAAGGAGTGATTTGTTGTCAACACCAGAAGAACGACTCCATGTGCTGAAATGTAGAGGTGAAATAAGATGGCACCAAGAGAAACAGAACAGTTTGTTTATGGTTCCTTAAAAGCAGCACTTTGTAGCAAGCAGCACTTCACTTCTTCGATGTTTACTGTGAGAGATCTTCTTCAAAGACCTTGTTTATTAGGTATTATGTATTATTGACTCTCTCCCTGCAGAATATGAATCCAAATTCCCTTTCATGTTGACCAGCCTGCCTCCCCCAACATTAACAGGTCTGTGAGAAAGTGGGGCAAATAAGCTCATCTCATCATGCATAATCCAGGGGAATTCATCAGTTTTCTGCGACTGACCTAGAGAGTCGGTGAAACAAGATTACATTCCTCAAAACCTACACAGCGCGCAGCTGTTCTAGTAGGTTCTGCCTTTTTGCCTTGTCTCTCCACAGAACGCTGTCTTGGGATTGGTTACAACTGCACAGGGTGAGCTGGTTGCTTTTTCCTGGCATTTCTGGCCAAACTCACCCATTCTTCCTCTCTCCCGCTCTGTCTCTCTCTTATACGCGTGCACACACACACACACACACACACGCCAACTCCGGCAGGCAGGAAAAGCTACTGAGCTCCTTGTCTCCCGCACAGCTGGCCTTGCCTGGGTAGTGCTGCTATGAAAGGACTGCTTGTGCTTCCCTGACCCTGACAGCCAGTGATGGACAGAGAGAAAGAGAGGGAGTGGGGGAGAGAAAGGGGTGGCAGAAATAGATAGATATATCTTATAGATAATCAGATAGATAATCTTCATCTAAATCTTCATCAATATAAGACTACATCAAGTAGCCTATCATTTTTCCTGTCGTTATACAGTATACCTGTATTGAGGACTGTGAGCCATTTATGTGTAAATGATTGCAAATGTAGTGAACACTTGAAAGGAGTATTCAATTTCATTGTATGTGCGGTCTTCCAGTGTTTTAAGTGATTTCAATTAAACACACATCTAAGTGATTTGTCCAAAAACTTCACATGCCTCAGCATAAACAGTGTACTCTGACGCCACCTAGTGTATAGTTGCATGAATGACATGGTTGCACAATACTAGAAAAGTAGACTGTACTTTTAATCTGGGTTTAAGGGGACATTGACATGACATGACATTTCAATTAATTTCATCTTAATTAATCTCTTGTTCTGAAATATATATATATATATATATATATATATATATATTGTTTTATTCAGTAGAATGATAATTTATTTAAAGGTGCCATGTGTAAGAATTGAGGTAAAAATATAAAAAAAAAATGAGCTACACGCATCAAAAGAATGAGAAGAAATAAGGGCGATGATGTCATTAAAAAAATGACAAGGTATAGTGCTGCAGAGATATCAACCTGAATTAGCATGCTAAATTACTAGCCACAGCCCGACAGGTGTCATAATACCAGTTTCGGCCATGGGAGGCGGTATGCAGGCAACATAACCGCCAGCCAAACTGCAATGCACGTTTCTCGGTTTTTACTCTAGGGTAGACCAACTCACCTTTTGGAGGTATACTGCCCCCATCTTTTATGGAATGTGGAGTATGAATTGATTTTTTGGTGGACATTACACATGGCACCTTTAAATACATCATTAGCAAACATTATATCTATCTTGTGAGACAGCAATAGTTTCACACACGTATCTTTTCAGTTTCTTGCAGTTTTCATCAAACCAAACATTAGTTGGGATATCTCCGTCTCCGAGACAAGCACAGTCCTGTCCAAGCAAATCCTCCATAATCCAATTATCTGGTTCATCTTTTCCATAAGACCTTTCATACCAGTACCTTTTCAAAGAGAGAAGGAGGGAAATATGACTAAAGAGAACACTTTATCACTTTGATTTCTCAATGATCACCAAAGACACACAACACAACACAATTGTAAATAAAAAAATAAACAAAGAAAGAAGTGAAAAGGAGAAAATAAAGACACTGACTACGGTCAAGCAAAAATCACAATTCGATTTGTACCTCGTTTTTGAAGTCATGGTTCGGTACATTTAGCTAACATAAAATTCACTGACAATATTTTTGATGCACAATGGGAATAGTATTTTTGAATAGGGTGTCAAATGTTATTTGATGTTAATTGACTAAACTGAAATATGGTCCACTACTTAAAATATTTGTGTGAGAACTCGAATTAGAAATGGTCTGCAAGCAAACAAAGTCTACTGTTGATTACCAAACTACATTTTGTACATTCATTACTGTTAAAGACTACATATGGTACATTCATTCCAGCTTAATTCAACTATAGTCTATACTATAGTCTTACTGTGGAGATGCTCTGGTGAGCTGGGTGTTGTCCATCCACATCCACTGTCCCTCATTTTCCAGGTCATTCAGGCCGATCCAATGGGGCTCCTTGGTTTCAGAGGAGAGGAAGATCTGACAAAAACAAGAAACACAAGAGAAATATGATTTTTAACTCATGACAATACTTGCATGATATTCAGTATATTAACTATTTATGTATGATATGCTAATGTCTATATGCATTGCACTCCACTGAGAGGCACACACTAAATAAACATGTTTGGACACATTTCTTCTTTCATATCTGATACATACAAAGAGTGTAACATAAGTCTTATGTTAAATTAGTCTTTGCCATTACTACTCTCACCTGCTCTTCTTGATCGTTAATGATCACAAGATGGCCGCCATGTGAGACACACTCATCTCGGCTCTGTGTCCAGTTCATCAGGTCAAAGGAGAAGAAATAACACTTGTCACTGTGGCTCCTCCAGCCATCTGCACATGGAGTGCAACCCCGACTTTCTGCTCAGTGTAACATGGGGACAATTGTTATACAATTCATATTAATAAACACCTTCAAAACTCTTTAATGAACTTTGTGGGTTCGCATGAGTGGGTCCGCAACCCATTTGTCAATATCCCGAATAGTCATAACTTGTCAGCGCAGGAGGAATAGCAGTTGATCGAAATTGCAAATGACGGTGGTCTTAAGAGTGTGTATGAGGAAACCTCTCTGGCGGGTTTTTGGATCAAAACCAAAGCAGAATAGGCTATCCCGAGATAGCCGTAAAAGCGCTGAAAACGTTGCTACCATTTCCCACCACGTATCTATGCGAGGTCGGGTTTTCTGCAATGACTGCAACTAAGACCAAATTGCGCAATCGACTGGACATTTCAAACACACTGAGGGTGTCACTTAGGTCTGGCTCGCCAGGCTAGGTGTCACTGTCTTATCACCCCCTGATGGAACCTTCTTGTTGCAGGGAAACAAGCACAGGGCTCCCACTGATTATATTCGTAATGCACGTTTAGGTCCATTTGTTCCCATATTTTGTTAAGCATGTTCACACTTGATAGATGTAGCTTCAAGTTGTTCAATTTTCATAGTTCACATTGTTCAATTTTCACTTCTTCAAGTTCACGTTTTTCACATTTTTAAGAGTTCGTTACCTTCACTGTTAACTGGAGCTAGTTCTTTTCAAGTAATGCATGCACAACACATATGGAACATGGAACCCCCGACCCCCGGTGTCCGTGAAAAAAAAATGGGAATCAAACCGGTCCATGGTACATAAAAGGTTGGGGACCCCTGCTGTAGACCATAAACTGGATATGAAATAACCAAATGTATTTTTTCAACTTTATGAAGCATTATGCACTGCTACTTGGAACGTAACACATTTTTGTTTGCGCAGGAGAATGACAGCATTAACAAATTGCACTTGTTGCTGGTTACCAATAAATACTATATATTTTTTTGCAAACAACAAAAACAGAAAGGATGGAGACAGCAAAGCTAGAGATGGGCAGGAACAAGGTAGAAATTGGTAGAAATGCTTGTCAAAACGTTAGGAGCTGGATGTGTTGATGAATGAAGCACAAGTAGCCTTTACTATGTTAAGCACAGTGTAACAAGGGGGAAATTGTTATACAATTCATATTAATAAACACCTCCAAAACTCTTTTAAGAACTTCAAAGGGGCATTATGACGTTTTTTTGTCTTCAAATATGCTATTAAGCTAACAGCCAAACGACATGCAATACCACTAATGGAAACTAATTAGCTTAGTAATACATTTTTGTTGGTGTATTTGTCAACATATTGCTGTAAAAGCTTAGCCTGGCTATCACCAGACCGATTCTAAAAAAAAAAATTGGTTTGGGAATGCTTCGTTTACTTCTGATCTCCAAGATGTGAAACTTGAATTTCATTAAACTCTTTCTTCATTAAGCTCTTTCTTGATTTCTAATGCAGTTGTTAACTCAATTCCAAAGAAAATACAAGTCTGTGTCCTTTAAAGATGAGATAGAAGGGCTGAATGGAGCATTTTACCTTGTTCCCTGGTCATAAAACATAGACAACTTCGATTAGGCTGGGGAATAAAAGGATCCATTTCCAGATACCCAGCGCCCCCTTGTGCTTATCCAGCGAATAATTAAGTGAGCTTTACGCTGATTGGCTGGTTTGTGTCACAGTCTGTATTTGTTAAGATTTGCCAGGTAGTTTTTTAGTGATCATTCATGAGATTTGCACATGAAGGAGGAAACAACCAGTTCATGTTAGCTTTGTGGCCTTGCACCAAACTATGTCATCTTTAATATTGACGCCATCAGCCAACAGCACTCTTAACTATACTCCCTGCTGCCATTGTATAAAGTCTGCCCGATGCCAGATAAGTGATATGTGAGTTGTTCCTGGGTTTATGGTGATTTTGGAAATCGCTGTGAAATGAAGAATTGGCAGACTGATCTGCAGAGAAATCACAGATTTGTCTAGGTTCACGAAGGCAAGTAGAAGCTGCTTTTACATTTAGATTTTGTTCTAAAAATAAAAATAAATCTACATTGTATGCCTATAAATAACCAGGGTGGATTCTAGAAACAGATGGTGTAGTAATTTCCCCTTTCACAACTGTGGACCATAATGAATTTCATTACAAAATGTAGTTGTTGATTCCTTAATGCAGCCAAATCTTTCCATGAAATGTATGGTTTATGTTTAAGAATCTAAATGGAAAACAACTGTTCCTAATTTCTTGCTTCCATTATGCAATTCTAACCCTGTAGAGCCCACTGTGGTACAATTACATCAATCACTTTAAATCCATTTAATCCCACAGTCACTTTAATTACAGTGGAGTATGTTCATCAACTTGGATTTGATCTTGTTGCGTCTAGGCTGCAATTCTACCCTGGAAATCCAGAGTTCTCGCGAGAGCACAATGGAATTGTCTCTGCGAGACACTCTGGCAAAGAGCAATGATGCACGTTACTTTTACCCCAACATTCCGGGGAACCAGCTAAACTGATGAAGACAGCGCTGCAACGTTGGAGGACAGTACCCAATGGACGTAGTATTATCCGACTGCGTCGAAGTCCGAAATCATTCAGAGTAAACATGGTCTAGTGTTATCCAATTGCGTGCAGTGAGATTTTTAAATGCATGCTTGTTGCCGCCCCTCGAGTTGGGCCATTACAGTACATTGTTCTTTGCCAGACCCTTAATCTTTCTAGATTATCAGGGTCTGGATTTTCCAGGCTACTGCAATTCTACAATGTTGGGTAATGTTGGTAGTCAAAATAGTCATTGCACCTCCTCCATGTTCACACATGGAAGGAAATAATACAATAAGTAGAATGTCTTTGATGATTCACTAAAACTAAATTATAACAGTAATGTTTTCACTGTTTATTTTTTTAGTTTAGATTGGAATTGAATACATTATTTCTGATTGCGGTATCTGAAACTAGTATTAGTCTCTCTTCTTATCAGTTAAACAAGAAACAGGAAACAAAAAAAGACATTGTGATATCTTCTGTTTCTCAGAAACAGTGTTCTTTTAAAAGCTATACCCTAAAATCTCAGACCGCAAGTTCCTCTTCACTGTATCTGAACTACCCTATAATACAGTACATAGCTAGTTAGTGAATATGCCACTAAGACCCTTTCAGTACAGGTTAAGATATTTAAAGCTTTGGTCCAAAACTAGCCAACAAACCACATTAAATAGCATGCAAAACTTTGGCACCCCCAACAACAGCACAACTGACCCTAGCTGCAGTTGGCAAGTCTGACAGATTGCAATGCCCCCGCGCCCTACCACTGAACACCCTCTCATCGAGTTCGTACTCGTCAGTGCACACTAGACTGTGATTGACAGTCAGATCTCACACAGCCCTGCTCTGATTGGACCAGAAGAACCGGGAGCTGTGGATTTTTGCAAAACAAATAACAGGCTAGGTGGAGATACAGTAGAAGTGTGTTTTTATTTCTAAAACCGGCTGATTTATGTTGTTCTGTCGGAGCATAGTGTCGGTTTCAGTGAATATGATCAAAAAAATCTTGCCAACTGCAGACATACACTGTGTATAGCTATGGGCAGCTAGAGGGAGCGGCAGGTGTGTTTATCTGTCCTTCAAATAAGCAAACAAACAAACAAACAAACAAATAAACAAACAAAAAGAGTACATTAACTAATCTATAAACACATACTTCAAAAAGAGTACATTAACTAATCTATAAACATATACTTCAAAAAGTGCCAAATTGTTGCATTCTGGTGGTCTGGATATCTTGGCAAATGATAATGACCCCCCATGCCCTCCACACACACACACACACACACACACACACACACACACACACACACACACACACACACACACACACGCATGCACACACACACACACACACACACACACACACACACACACACACACATACTATAATTGTCATTTGTGGTCTATGAGTAAGTGCTGGGGTGTGACTTACTTATGACGTCAAGTTGCTTTGAGATGTTTGCATGCTGTGCCTTCAGCAGGTCAAACTGGCTCTGTTTCTCCAAGTCTGGTAAGGGAAGCCATAGACTGAATTATGCTATCATTGCGGATTTACATTATATTAATATGATTAATATAATGAATTTGATGCAAATAAACAAAGTTGTGTTTTACATGTACATGGACCAATTTAAAATGTTGGTATCTTTGATGGGCATCACAAATCATTCACTTCCTGATAAAACATAAATATTGCATTTTTTTGCAAAAACAGTTTTGCTTACATGCAAAAAGATATAAAGTGCCATGTATAGCCCTTTTCTAAACTGGTGTAGGCTGGTGTATCTGTTGTGGTCACAATCAAGACTGTAATCGTCTGTGATCCCTCATTGATGGAGTAATATCCTTACTGCTCTTCATTCTAGTGATAGATTTTGGGATCTTCAAAAGTATTTAACTAATCAAAATTAATCTGTACAATGTTGTGGTTAATGGTTATTGTTACTATTTTGTTATTTTTTTGTATTTAGTCTACTACTAATATCAGTATTTTTTAGGCTATCTGACTTTACATTAGCATTAAAACTGTTTAAAAGTAATTTTTAATGATAAGTACATGTCTGCAAAGGAAACATAAACTAGGCCTAAGCCTATAGTTTAGCTGATTATGTCTATATTTGTCTTTTGTCGAGTTAAAGTGTTGGTTTTGATATCTATGTTCATCCTATGTGTATGTATACATTGCATAGGCATGTGTATGTAGCTATGTGTCCGAGTCTCTCCGTCTGTGTCTACATTTAGGCCTACATCTCAGTTTAAGGAGTGAGGATAGGACACTGTTCGTAACAGAAAGAGAAGCACTCACAGTAATGTCCCAAAGTACCAAGACCAGCCAGGGTTAAACCCAAGCACAAGGCAGTTATGCCAAGAAGAACCTTTAATGCCATAGGGTTCTGATACGTTCTAACTGCCTTGTCCAGAGAACCAAGATATGAGGAACCCAGAGCCGTAGGGTGACCTAGGAGAGAAGGACAACCCAAAAATGATTGTTAGCGCTATGCATTAAATCAGTGATAATATAATTAGAGTATACAGTAATTAATACAATACAATAATGACAATATCATTAATTAGCAGGACAGATCTCTGCCAAGGCCAAATGTTTTATCTCAGAATGCTATAATGAAAGTGAAACTAAATCCATTGAGCTGGCATCCATTGAGAAATGGGTCCCTGTTTTTTATGTAATCCAACTTACAGAGAGACAGACGCAAACAAACAAACAAACAAACAGGAAAAATAAACAACCCTGATGTCAGCTCACTGGGAGTGATTGGGTCTAGCTTTGACCCTGATCTGACCTAATCTTGGCCTTCTGGGTCTGGTCTAGTCCAAATGTGGTTTTAAACTGTCCAGTGTATGGAGTAACTTAGGACTCATGGAATCATTACAATGGGGAAGTGAACACGAGGATATCTCAAAAGATGTCAAACCTGCAGGGATGCTTAAGGGCTTGTTTGTCTTTGAAAAATCAGGAGTCAGGTAAATGGATTCATCTGGAGGGAAAGAAGCATACAGACACACACACACACACACACACACACACACACACACACACACAAACAAACAAAGAGGGGTGGTGTGCCTAAAGTAGATTCCCAGGGGTTATAGGCCCAGCGGTTACATTCGCTCGCCTAACCCACAAGACGACCAGTTAAGTTAAGGAAAATGTTGGGATCAAGTTCATGATGAGCCATGGGCCAAATATGCATCAACTTCAACTTCAGTTCCATGTAGACTGGTTTCAAATGAGTGGATACAGACCAGTAACAATTAAATAAAGTAAACAACTGGAGTGGAAGAGATGTGTAAAAGAAACACATTTTGTTCAATTTCTTCTTTGTACCATTTCTTCTCTATAGTGCTTAGTACACTTACAACTATTTTTGTCAAACAACTTACGTGGTGTTATGAGAGATTTGTTATTAGAATTTTTCTTGAAGAAAGCTTACCTATTGATGGACGCCGTTTCTCCTCTGGTTTCGTTCCAGACAAACTCATCTGAGGAAGAAAGAGATCATCATTATCATAGATGTTCTCCATTTTGCAAACTGTTCTTAGCCTCAGTTCAACTCAGTCTTCTAATGGGACAAATAACTGATGTTTGAGCTGCATAAGAACGAAACATAATCTCAAGTGTCAGTTTTTTCTTGCCTGTGCAAACAGTAGGAGTTGTCCAAGCCAGCTTCCGAGTCTCTCTGGCTCACTCCCGTTAGGATGTGTGTTAAATGGCAGATACACCCAGCAACTTCCTGTGGTCATATCCTCACAAGGATAAGGCAATTTGATAGATCCCATGTACATCTACTTTGTGTATTTATTTACATCAATGGTGTAACAAATGCTAAAAACAACATCGGACAAAACTAAACAAAAGATAAAAACAAAAAAAAGGGACACTTGGTGGAAACATTTGCAGTTTTATTATAGCTTACAGAGATTTTACTGTATTCAAGATCACACTTCCAGTTTGACACATTATTTTAAGCAGGCACATATAGTTTAATTTAATTTAATATAGTTTAATTTAATTTAAAAAAGTTTAGTTGTGGTAATCATGTAGTAAATCATAGCAACACCTGTGCAAATAAAGCAAAATTATGAAATAAAGTATTTTCATTTCATACAGGTACTTAAAATGTGCTTGTGCGGATACTGTATGGCAGGTGTACTCAGACAGTGTAATATACAGTAGTATTCACTTGTGGATGTGCAGCTCATATTTGAAGTAAAAGTTTGAAGTGTGAAACAACCTCCTTCATAATCATTTACATTTAGCTGCTAAATTGCTTAATATTCAATACAGTCCAACCCAGTTAGTGGCTATCGCCTCACAGACAAATCTCCGAGGATTCTTGCAGGAGACGTCACGCCAATCTCCTCCTTTGTATAAAAGGCCACAGTGCTCATCCCCCTTCCAGTTGTCTGGTTCATCCTTCCCATTGGGTCTTTTGAGCCAGAATCTGTCAACAAATAAGTTGTTCCACCGTGCTTCTGAAATCACATCTGATGCTTTATGGGAGAGGACCAGTCATGTGGAGAAGGAGAAGGTTTACCGGAGCACACAGAGATGGCTTAAATTTCTTTTATTCTGGTGCACAGCAATTTACTTATGTTTTGACACAACTGTGTCTTAATCAGAGTCCTTCTCTACAAGTTCATGTGTGAGTAACCGATGCGTAAGGAAAAAATGAATGTGGGAGACAAGGGGAATACAAAAACAGAACTGAATCATAATCTACAAGGCTGCAGTGAAAGGATTTGGCTGTCACAACCCGATCCAGAAGCCTCATTTCCAAGCCTGTGACTTGAGATGCCTTTGCTGCTCCGGTTCGAGTTTTCCTTCTGCCTTGGCTTTTGGTTGACTGACAAGGGAGGCGTCCAATCACCTGTGTTTGCTCTGCTACACCTGCTGCCACTCTCCTCGTCAGCCATGGCTTTTAAGCCATGCCATGTGGAACACTCTTTGACAGATAGTCACGTCTTTCAGTGTGGATTCTTGCGGTTTCTCATGTTCTTGCTGGATTTACTGTTTTTTGACCAAGGATTGTTTTTGGACTTTGTGATTTTGCCTGAACCTTTTTGGAAACCTTTGCCTGGACTTTGCTTGCTCCTTGTTACCGACCTCTGCCTGTTCTGACACGTGAGTCTTGCCTAGCCCCTTTGCTTAACTGCCTGCGGCCTACCTGTGTACCGAACTCTGCCTGTTTTTGCCACTCTGGAGATCTGCTTGAGCCCTGCCTGTACTGCTGCCTGTGCTTTTTTCGCCTACTAAGTTGACTCTGCCTACCAAGTGGTTTTGCCTGGCTGCCTATTTTTGTGTTCTTCAACATTAAAACCTAATTAACCTTTAATCAGCTTCTGAGTCTGCTTTTGGTTCCACAGTCCCTTACCTGGCCTCACCGGCCCTGACATTGATGTTTGAGTTGATGTGAGGGGAGCCTTACACTGCTCCAGTCTTATTTAGAGGTGTGCCGTCCACCCAAATCCACTGCCCCTCTGTCTCCAGGTCACTCAGTCCAATCCAGTAGTAATCCTCAATGGCACTTTGAGACAGAAAATTGTAATGGAAGACATAATACATGAAAAGGGTTTGACAACAATGATTTTTAGGGGGAAAAAACATGCACCAACTTCAAATGTCAGATATTCACAGGAGAGGTGTTAAATTCCTTGTGCTATATAATGGATTTTCCATAGTGACCAATCAACAATCAAGCCCATTTAACAACAAAAACAAAACGATCAACAAAACAACCTTTGTGGTAAATAAACAACTTCATCAACCAAGATGGGGTTCTGGGGCGGGGGTTCACTGAAGGTTATCAAGCAGGCACCTTCCTTCATCCCTGTTTCATTGACTCTGACCTACGACACCTCCAGAAGGCTCAACAGTGGGGTCTAGTGTCCCAGACCTATCCCCCTCAATACTCATTGATTTGTCTACAAAATTCTTTGGTCATTCCTCTTCATTGCTGTGGCCATTTATAATAAGCACAGACATACCCAAGCCCTTGATGCGGGCAACAACAAACATCAAAAAATATCCGCAGATATTGGACTGTTAATGCTGTCAGGTTACTGACCAGAATGCTGTTCTTTATGCCAGTGGGCCAAAATTCTATTTTTGTGACTCAACTGCTACATCTCGAACACAGTTCTATGAACTGCCCACTGCAAATTCAGTTTAACTAACAAACTACCTCCACAAGCTGTTTTTCAGCCACATTTGTTCTTTTCCTAAATAAAAATATTGCCTACCCAGCATCTTTGGAGTTTTGGAATCTTATAAATCAAATTGACTAAAATAAACCTTGTGACTGTGTGGTATTGCATCTGGCACATTGAGACAGAAACTTCTCTTCACTACAGTAAAGCATGCAATTCAATTAGGTTTGTGTTTACTTTACCTGTTCCTCTTGATTGTTCACAATAACCAGGTGGCCCCCTAATGTAAGACCGTAATCTTGACTCTGTTTCCAGTTTTTTCCAGATGAAGAGAAGTAGAATTTTCCACTGTGGTGAGCCCATGCATCTGGACAAACCCTACAACCAGAGGAGGCTACACACACAAGGACACAGACCTGTGGGTATTGTACAGGTGTACAGCACGTTGTTGATACTTTGTTGGTGTAAGTATGTAGGTATAGTGTTCTCTTTCAGTCAAGTTCACATACACATCCACATGATGGCCATATCCACAGGGCCCTGGTCTAGGTAAGGGCATGTGGCAATGAACTACTCCTCTTTTATTTCTCCAGCAATCTTACAACATCACCTAGCAGCCATACTCGACCATCTTAATCGGCTTGGGTTGCAGGTGAACTGGTCAAAGTGCTGTGTGTGATTTTATGTGTGTGATTACGTGTGTTCATGAGGTGTGTGTGTGTGTGTGTGTGTGTGTGTGTATGCGTAGTGTAAGTCACTAAATTTACACATAAATGAATTTATTGTATGGCCCCCCATGAACGGAATTCGACTAAACTTGAAAAAAACCTCTGACTAAACCTATGACCACTGCTTCGCTGCGTGGCGAATAGCTAATAATAATATTATTATTATTATTATTATTAACTAGAAAAGCATTTCCTGAAGGAAATGCAGTGCATGAAAATGCAAAAAATATGATGTAAAATATCATACAGAGTAAAAACAAATAATGCAGATATAGTTGCAATAGTGTTGCTAGGCTACATATGTTGGTTGTAATGCCAAATTAAGTGGTTGCTATGCTGGTTGCTTGGGTAATCCTGTTGGTTGCTATGGTGGTTGACATTGTGTTGGTTGCTAGGCTGTTGCTAGGGTATTTGACATGGTTGCTAGGCTGTTGCTATGGTACTTGAGGTGGTTGCTAGGCTGTTGCTAGGGTAGTTATTGTGTTTGCTATGCTGTTGCTATGGTACTTGAGGTGGTTGCTAGGCTGTTGCTATGTTAGTTGTGGTGGTTGCTATGCTGGTTGCTAGGTTAAACTCATTGGTTGCTTTATTGATTGCTAGGTTGTAACTGTGGAAGTGGTTGCTAGGCTGTTGCTAGGGTACTTAAGGTGGTTGCTAGGCTGTTGCTAGGGTAGTTATTGTGTTTGCTATGCTGTTGCTATGGTACTTGAGGTGGTTGCTAGGCTGTTGCTATGTTAGTTGTGGTGGTTGCTATGCTGGTTGCTAGGTTAAACTCATTGGTTGCTTTATTGGTTGCTAGGTTATAACTGTGGAAGTGGTTGCTAGGCTGTTGCTTGGGTACTTAAGGTGGTTGCTAGGTTAGTTGTGGTGGTTGCTATGCTGGTTGCTAGGTTAAACTCATTGGTTGCTTTATTGATTGCTAGGTTGTAACTGTGGAAGTGGTTGCTAGGGTACTTAAGGTGGTTGCTAGGCTGTTGCTAGGGTAGTTATTGTGTTTGCTATGCTGTTGCTATGGTACTTGAGGTGGTTGCTAGGCTGTTGCTATGTTAGTTGTGGTGGTTGCTATGCTGGTTGCTAGGTTAAACTCATTGGTTGCTTTATTGGTTGCTAGGTTGTAACTGTGGAAGTGGTTGCTAGGCTGTTGCTAGGGTACTTAAGGTGGTTGCTAGGCTGTTGCTAGGTTAGTTGTGGTGGTTGCTATGCTGGTTGCTAGTTTAAACTCATTGGTTGCTAGGTTGTACCTGTGGAAGTGGTTGCTAGGGTATTTGACATGGTTCCTAGGCTGTTGTTAGGGTACTTGAGGTGGTTGCTATGTTTGCTAGGTAGGTGGTGGTTTAATATAGTTGGAATGGCTGAACAGTTAAATGGGTGGATATTATTGTGGTGAGGACTTTTATTTTGAAATAGTTGTGGCGGAGGAAGCAGTGGAACAGGATCTGTAGTCTTAAGACAATGAGATTGTATGCTTAAAGCCTGAGAAACTGTGGGGCGCCTGCCAAGGACCTCGCAGTTGCATAATGTAAGGGACATGAATCCGGCTATTTGCACGAACATTAATGGACACCAGCTCTTCAACTTGACTGATTAAAATCTAGTCAACTAAAGCAGACAAGCGGACATGTCGATTCAATTTGCGTCATAGGCTGTAGATAATCAGTCAGTCAGTCACCCATTGTAAGTAGTAAACATGCCTCTACTCTAATAAAGATTTGTTTAATCCAAATGAAATGCTGAAAATGACAAATGTACCGTTACTGTTTACTGTACTTATGTAGGTTGCTTTGGATAGAAATGTCTGCTAAGTAACCATAACCATAACTACAATACAGCAAATATTTCTCTCAAATAGGGTCATTTGACATAACTTACCAGGCATATTAGAATAATAATCAGATGGATTTTCCCCGAGTCATTCCCAACTACAGGGACATCAACATTCCCATAGATATGATCCATAATTGCGCTGTTAAAATGTTCACCAATGGACAGTCATCTAATGCGATCAAACTCTGAGTAAGAAATGACTCTGCAGACATTTAGCATCATGAGGAAGTTAAAAGAAAAAAGGAAATCTTTCACACAATCTTCACACATCAGCATGTGACTGTTCTGTGGAGATATATGCTGACGGCCTCAGAGTTTTGATGTTTTCTGGTTGACTGATTCCATGTATCGACATGTTACATGTCCTTTTTCTTATAAATGTTCTCTGAATAGTTTTGCTATGTGAAAATATGTAACTGTTAGGAAAACCACCGCTAGTTAGCTAAATACCATTCAATCTCAATAGAGCAGTGGTGGCTTAGTTTACTGGGGGAAAAAAATTATGTCTTAACAACCTCAGCACATAAAAATAGATGTTCTAAATACTTAGCGGAGTAAAAAGATATAAGAAGGCTCTCTTTTCAATTCAATTAAATTTCAATTCAATGAGTTTTATTGGCATGATTGTAAGTTTTACAATGTTGCCAAAGCAGTAGGCTAATGGAGAAACTTGCATCAAAATAAAATAATTAGCAATCAATAGTAATACTAACAATAGACATGGAATATGGTAAATTATAAAGGAGAAGTTCGGTGTGTGATTGACCTGAAGTGTGTTGAAACATGATACCGAGTGTGAACTTGCAAATAAATCACTGTTTTACACCATTTACGAGGCTCAAAGTAGCTCCACACTTCATTGGTAGACTTCCGAGGGCCCTGACATTTAAAACGAGACATCAGAGAATGTCTAATAAGGAGAGAACTTCCACTCTCGGAAAATTTCCAGTTTCTGAACTGGTTGCAGTTCCTTCTGTGGTTCCACATGAGGGCGCTCGCAGGCGAGTCCAGAATGAATGGAGGTCTATGGAGCTGTACCCCTTAAAAGCCACTTTTCTCGGGATTTAATTTTTTTCAAGTAATTTGAATATTGTATTCGAAAGGGGAGGCAAAGAAAATACACTTGGTTGAGGATTATATTTTTTAAAGTCACTTAATTGTTCTAAAAAGCCTTTCAAATGTGTCAATGACGTCATTCATTAGCACAATGCTAGCGTGTTATGGGCAACAACGACCCAACCTGTAAGAAAACGAAAGGACATGACTCCTGGATTATTTCATTTTTGATTGATAATCCATATCTATTTTACGAAAAAAAAAAAAAAATCTGAGGGTTTCAGTCATTAAATAGGTAAACAATACATTTAGCCATGTACATAGCTCCATAGGACCCCATGTATTTTGGACTCTCCCGCGATCGCCATCTAGGTGAACTCTGGTGAACTGCAGCCAAATTCGGTATGTATTGGATTAACAGAGAGTGGGGAGGCTCTCCGTAGACGGGCTCTGGAGACATTGAGAACTTTGAAAAAGCACTGGTAGTTTATTTACAAGACGATTTATACAGACAGTACCTTCAGGAAGTTTACTGTTCGCCGCCATCTTGAATTTAGTCACGTTAAGTCGAGCGACGAGTAAGAATGAACAGGTATGATGAGGGATCAGATTCCAAAAAGAATTCCGTGGAAATGCATGGATTCCAGTTGCTGCTTAAAATATGTATTGACTATGTACATGACGACATTTTTTTGCGTGTTGCTGGACAATTGTTTGTAGAGTGATGGAAATAAATTTGATCTTGGTATAAATAAATTTTGGTATAAATCCAATTTGGCTGTTTTATAAGGTGTTGTGTAGTTTTATAAAGTTTTGGATACTTTTGTTTAGGATTGAGCAAAATAATTTCCCAAGACTGCGATTAACACATGCTTCTATATTTGTTGGGATCAAATTTATTTCGATTTGTATATATTGGGGTAATTAGGCCTTGGTTCCAGGTGTCAGGGAAGTTATCTGTCAGAATTGCATTAAATAATTTAATGATGACCATTCTAATATTTCTTCTATTAGTTATATAAAAATCAAGGGGGTTTTAACTTTGATTTTTTTTTAATATTTTTCCCATCCTGTAGTAGCCTGGCTAACACCAAACCTCATCTCATTGAGATGGGGTCTGGGAACTACATGTACATTTTCTCGTATTTGAAACGTGGGTCACGAATGTATAGCTCATAACTGCTTCGGTGTGTCGTCATCGTCTTGCTGTCCCCACTCTGTTCTGTGATTGGTTCCTTCGTTGAGGTGAAAACGAAGAATCAAGGCTGCCTAGCAGCGTGAATAAAATCGCATGCGTAAGGCAGCATGGAAAAACCCAGGCTAATCCTGTAGAGCCTTTTCCCTCGTTTCACTATTGTGACGCTGCCATCTTTGTTGAAAATTTCAGAAGCTCACAGATGGTCATGTGATTCATTGCTAGCACTCTGATTGGATGATCTCAACATTGCCCATAAGTATCCAAATAATTCAGATAGTAATTATGTTGCTCATATAATCTACAACCAAGACTCTTAAGACTTGCGAAACACTGCTGAAGGTCCCTGCAGCGCTGCAGGACACTTTTGATCAATGGCTTTTGATCAGAATGCAATGCAATAAAATCCATGCATGAGCACACATCCATGTCTTTGCATTGTGTACTGTGTCATTTCCTGAAACTACTTGCTGGGCCTTATTTAGGGGCAAGGGTCTCGCACACAAATTTGTGGGTTTTCCTACAGGAGTTATCATTCCATTCTCCTCGTACATCAGAAAGGCAAGCACAGTGTTCCCCTGCAGCATCCTCCACCTTCCAGTTGTCTGGCTCATCCTTTCCTTCAGACCTTTTTAGCCAGAATCTGTAAACAGATCATGTAAAACAACTGTAATGAACCCTCACTAACACCACCTAAAGCCCAGGTGGCACAAACAAATTGGTATCTGTCGTTGGATAGGTATTATATTAGGGGTGTAAAGGTACATATATTCGTATACCGAATCCTTTAGGTACGGGATGTTAGGTTCAATACAGATGTGTACCGAATGCAGTCTTTACAGTAAACGGCATTAGGCTTTTAAGTGTGTAGACCTTGTTTTGAATTTGAGTTCCCACACATTAAGTGGTAGACCAGTTTAGTCAAATAACATCAAATAACATTAGACACACCTTTTCATTATTTCAACTATCCCTGTTACGCATCAGCAATGTTGTCAGTGACCTGAAAGCCTAAAGCTTACCAGATAGATAGATAGATAGATACCCACCCAGGGGAAATTCAAGGTCTCAGCAGCATACATACAACACAAACACATTCTTTAACAGCAGAAAGAGTAATTAAAGTATATAATATAAAAACACAACTAAGCAATAAGGACAGTAGAAGATGAAGAATATGCTAAATATACTAAAATACAAATTATACTAACACTTAATCTAAATCAATTCTAAAAACAGTATCCACATAGAGGTGATAATCAATCAGAGGCACTTGTAATGACTGAGGCAGGGACTGAGCCTGTGATTCTCTGTGCATAGTAAGGTGCTCTGTGTGAATGAGTGTCATGGTGGTAGTGCAATGGTGATGGTGCAAATGAGTAAGTCCAACAGTGCAACAATGCAGAAAGAAAGTAAAGTCTATGTGTCTATGTGTCTATGTGTCTGTCTGTCTGTCTGTCTGTCTGTCTAATGGTGAGGCATAAAGACAGTGGTAAAAGTGGCTAGTAGACAGACAGTACCAAATATGGAGGGGGTGAAGAGGCAGACAGACTATGCAGAGAAGTCTATCTCTCCTCTTCCCTTAAGTGAGGCATTGAACAGTTCAATGGCCCTGGGGACAAATGACTTTCTCAGTCTGTCAGTTGTGCAAGGCAGTGAGCGAAGTCTCCAGCTGATCAGGCTCTTCTGCTTAACAATAGTGCTGTGGAGTGGGTGACACTCATTGTCAAAGATGTTGATCAGTTTGTTCAGGGTCCTTTTGTCAGATAGTGAAGTGATGCACTCCAGTTCAGCTCCCACTACAGAGCCAGCTTTCCTTACCAGCCTGTCAAGTCGCCCAGTATCCTTCATCTTTGTGCTTCCTCCCCAGCATACCACTGCATAGAAGAGGACGCTGGCAACAACAGACTGGTAGAACATTTTTACAGAAAAGTAAATGAACCATGATTCAAAACCGAGGTAGCCTACAGATTGAACTGATTTTTGTGTTACACCCCTAAGAGGTATAATTGGCTATGTTGTAATATAAAAGCTTTTTTCCCATTAAATGGGCTGCTCTGTCCAGGACTAGAGAACTAGAGCATAGCTTGGGTGATTTCCGCTGTGAAAAATACCAAGATGGATGAATGGTCTTTATACCCTTTGCCATTTAGTGCGAAGGTGGTACCCAGTGCATCTATAAATTACTAAAAGGGTCATGTTCCAACACGGAACAATGTTGTTACATAGTGCAATATTAAGTGCATTTGCCATTGACAGAGATGCCATTCTCCATTTTATAAGTCAGTGTAGCATTAAAATGAAGCCTGGAGTTATTATTAAAGTAAAAGGACATTGTGTGGCTTTAATGTAAATAAATGCAGAGGAGTGTTCTTTTGAGTGTTTGATAAAGTACATTTGCGAGAGCATGCTACCAGTTCACTATAATGTGTTGGTACTGAAAACGTATGAGGTATGTCTTACACTGCTCCAGTCTAACTACATAATGAAAAGAGTCAACAGAGACAATGATTATAAAGATTCCATTGAATGATGCATTTAACTGGTGACAATAATCTTGCATCAAACCATTCCGTATGGGATCACAAAGGTGGCTAGGCAACAAAATGATGCCATAGAACATAGCATAGGCCAAACTGGAATTTGTGTTTACTTTTGCTTGAGTTGAGTGTGTAGTTGGCTGGTTTCAGATTTGTGGATAATTTGATGTTCAAACTGTGATTTCTGGCAATCTTATTTAAATGCGGTTCTGCTGGTTCTTAGCCTGCTGCCTGGCAGCACGGCAGGATGAAGGCAAAAAAATTAAGAAATGCGTCAAAAAATACGGACTGGTGGAGCTAAAAAGAGAACTGGAAGCTTTGGGAGTGAACATTGATGGGCATGTGGATGAGACTAAAAAGAAAAACAAAAAGATCAAAAAGGAATTACAAAAGCTCCTCATAAAGGAGCTGAAGAAGATTGAGCATGACAAAAAAAGACTGGACAACAGGGCTTACGAAAACGGGTTCACTATGCCCATGGATATCCCCGAACATGTCCTATCTGCTCTGAATGAACTGGAGGCTTTGAGAATTTACAGTAATGAGGACATGGATGAAACTACAAAGGAAAAACAAAATGAAGAGAAAAATTGAACTACAAAGGTTCCTAATAAATGAGCTGAAGGATATTGAGCACGGCAAAATTGACCTGGACAACCAAGTTTACGAAGAGAAATCACTAATCACTATGCCCATGGATATCCCAGAAGATGTCCTAGATGATCTGGACACATTCTTGGATAAACAGTTGGAAGTCTCAGAGATATGAACGAGAAGATGCCGTGCTCGACAGTCTCCTGTTTAAAGTGGACTCGACTCTGGGTAAGTAGAATATATCTGCTCACATTGGGTGTAAGAAGTAGCCTTGCATCACCAAAACCCAACTTGAGCAATAAGTGGGCTATGTAAAAAGTGAGCTAACATATAAAACTAGGGCTGTCAATCGATTAAAAAAAATTATCTAATTAATTACATACTCTGTGATTAATTGATCTAAATTAATCGCATATATAATTTTTGCTGTGAAAGTATTTTAAATATTTAAATTCAAAAGAATCATTAAATAATCAGCATTAGTGACATTAAAGTTCAAAAACTCATTATTATTTTCACTGTTTAAATAATGGCCATAATAATCTATGATATGACCTAATATGCTGAGGAAATAAATTCAACAGTGCTTCGGTTTTTTTTTTTTTTCACATACAAGGCATTTCAGGGCACAGATATAACCTAGGGGACACAATGAAAATAAATTAACACTCCCCTCAATGTCAACACTTATTTCTTTGCATTGATGTGCGACTATAGAGTTGATGAACTCCGGTGATATGCAAATTCCTTGCTGCAGACATTGCAGATGACTTTTTTTCAACACTTTATTTTTATCAACACCATCAGGCCATTTTTTTAAAAGTAAATGTTCCAATCAATGATCCAGGCAGCACATTTCCTTCTCTCGCCTTTATTTTACAGTCTACTTTTTACTGACTAGAACGGCTCGGGGTCAAAGGTCATACGGAATCGATTAATCTGCACTAATTTTTTTAATCAGTTATTTTTTCTCAAATTATTTCATCGAAATTAATCAGTTATTTTGACAGCCCTATATAAAACATAAAAATGGTTCAGCAGTTCATTTTAATAAAATGCTCCTCCAATTTGTTTAATTTCGGAAGGACAAATGAAAAAGAAGAGAAACCGAGAGCATGGAGGCCAGACGCTGGAGACAGGAAAGAGGAGGAGGAACGGGAGGCCTGTTTCTGGAGTGCCCTACAAATTCACAATGGCTCCATCCCTGGGAGGAGGTTTTGTGTGGTAGGACACAGCAGCAGACGTCTGACAAGGACAAGGACCATCACCAACAGTCAATAAAACCAGAAGCCAGACTTTTGGTGATCTTCACTGTTTCTCCTCTATTCATTTCTCAAATATAATTCTGCTACCTAATGACTTGTAGGACCAGATGGGAACGTATGATCCCTCTATACTTTTATTTGTTTTATAAAATGTACATATTATCTGTTAAGATTCAAGTTCAGTATGCAAACATTATTGCTAAATTATTACAGAATGAATTATTACTGAACATTATCTTAACCAAATTCAACCTCTAGAATGGAGAATATAACTTTACGGCGTAAACACTGATGAGGACATTGATGAAACTAAAAACAAAAAGACCAAAAAGGAACTACAAAAGCTGCTAATAAATATAATTCAAATATAATTCTGCAACCTAATGACCGTAGGACCAGACGGGGACGTATGATCCCCTATGTTTTTTTATTTGTTTTATGAAAAGTACATAGACAGTAATTTCCTGTGTATTAGCTGTACTGTGTATAAACCGCAGGACGGTGTTTTATGCAAGTTTAAAAAAAAAAAAAAAAACTGTCCCTGTGTATTGACCTCAGGGACATTACTGGGAAATAACAGTAACATTGAAGCTAACCTTTTTATTTTTTTTTATTGGGTAACTAGATTTTAATCGGTCAAGCTAAAGAGATGGTGTCCGTTAATGTTTGTTCAAAAAGGCTGATTCATGTCCCTTGCATTTTGCAACTGCGAGGTCCATGGCATGCGCCCCACAGAAATGTTTCATTTTGTGAGTGAGATGTCCACGCTGTCCCCTCCGCAACGTGTTCGCCCCCCCCAGTTTCAGAGCTATTCTAAATGCAAAATTGCACATACTGTAGGGCCGTGACTGTAGTTAACAAACTAGATCCTAATAGAAAACTGCTTTCCTGGCTAAATGGTAGGCCTATTACACAACATAAATTGTGCTGGCGACCCAAATAAAACCCAGTCTTTGGGAACCAATGGTCTAAATCACCTATGGGGGGAGCCAGCTCAGTGACTCATTAACCCTTACAGGTATGGCAGGCAAGCTTGTGGCGTGACTAATGCCAAACAAATGCATAAGAACATTATAAGAAACATTAGTAGAACTTCATATAAGACCAAAACAGATCACTCGTGTATAGTACAGATTTGAAAAAAAAATAGAGTTTAATCATTCATTAGACTTTCTGTTCACAGTCTATATTACAAGTTCATATTACAGAAAAGGTCTGATTATGAAATCTTCATTAAGCCCTCTTAGGGTCAAAGTTCCCAGGTGGTAGATCTAAAAAGCCTCTCTTTTTAAAAGCTGACTGTCTATGTCCCCTCCTCTTCGGTGGTTGTTGTTGTTCTGTCCCTATGAACCTCAGAGTTGAGAGTGGGTGTCCAAATTTGTTAAAATGAACAGCCAGGGGACTCTTATTATCATTGTTTCTGATGTTGCTTCTGTGTTCACATCATTGTCTTAAGAGCCCTGCGTGTTTTTTTACATATGCTTTTTCCTACAGGGATATTTGATCAAATATACCTAATTAGTAGTGCTGCTAACCCTTAGTTTTTTTTTCTGTTATAGGGTGATTGAAGGAGTGACATTTGTGTGTGAAATTGTCCTGTGCACAGTGTCCACATGGATAATTTCCCTCTGGAAATGTTGCGGTGTTGGTGCAGATGGCCAGTCTGTTTTCATAGTGATGTTGCATGGCTTCTTGTAGATAATAAAAAAAATTGAATAGAAAATATAATAGAAAATACAATATATACAAGAAAAAAAATACATATATATTGAGAAATTATATATTGATAAATATTACAAAAATATATATTTTTGACACTTAAAAAATAATTCAATATATTTTTCCAACATTTAACATGGCAAAAGTCAATCCCCTACTAAACATCTTTCGTACACTGCTTTTCCATGTCCCACCCCCTTAAATTATAGTATAAACAGATTAATGAGGAGAAAATTTAATTGAAACAGTGATGGTCGCTTGTGTAGCAGACGTTCCTGCCATTGCACAAGGCTGTGGACCATTCATTTGGGTCCAGACCAGAGCAGTGTGTGCAGACTGCAGAGTGCTATTTCTTATGATGGACCTGGGCCAGCTTCCCTGTGATGGACCTGGACCAACTTTCTTATGATGAGCCTGGACCAACTTCCCTGCGATAGACCTGGAACAGCTTCACTGTGATGGACCTGGGCAGGCTTCCCTGTGATGGACCTGGACCAACTTTCTTATGATGAGCCTGGACCAACTTCCCTGCGATAGACCTGGACCAGCTTCACTGTGATGGACCTGGACCAGCTTCACTGTGATGGACCTGGACCAGCTTCACTGTGATGGACCTGGACTACCTTTCTTATGATGGACCTGAACTAGCTTCACTGTGATGGACCTGAACCAACTTCCTTATGATGGACCTGGAAAAACTTCTGGAATAAAAACATTTTGCAGCTAATTGTATAAAGGTTTAAACATGGCAAGTTCTCAGAATTGTAGCAAGGGAAAAAAAACAGTCTAACTACAACTGACAGATTTGTATTGCCTATTAGCAAGCTATTTTGTTGTATTTTACCTAGCCTAGCAGCTAACATTTGCACAAATTACCATGGCAACAAGATTGCTAAATGAGCTTCAAAGCTATTTCATCTATTGGGTCCCTTCTTGGTAATAGGCTAAAGCAGTTACTTTTGTTTGTTGTACATTTTCCAGGAGTGACATCACCATGTTGGTCCAGGACCGTCTTTACAATGTTGGTCCAGGATCAACATGGCGATGTTGGTCCAGGATTAAGATTGTAAAGGCGGTCCTGTACCAACATTGTAATGACGGTCCTGGACCAACATTGTAATGATGGTCCTGGACAAACATGGCAATGTGGCTCCTGGACCAACATTGTAATGACTGTCCTGGACCAACATTCTAAAGGCGGTCCTGGAACAACACTCTAATGGCGGTCTTGGACCAACATGGCAACATTGCTCCAGGACCATGTACAAACAAAAACGACTGCTTTGGCCTATTAAGCTACATTAGTAGTCCAAAAGTGTGCTCCTTAGCCAGTGAACTAACATTACACCGGCTTGGCACTTCACATAGTTGCATGCTGCGCCTACTTATTAGCAAGCGAATTTGGTAGCACAAGTGTACGTTCCCTAGCCTAGCCTAACATTTGCAAGAATAACAGCAGCACCAAGATTGCTAAATGAGCTTCAAAGCTACTTCAACTACTGTATCCCTTCGAAATAAGTTATTTAAAAGATGCATAGCCACTGAGTTACCTATTAGGAAGCTAATGTATTACAGTAAATGTATGGTCCCTAGCCTGGCAGCTAACATTAGAGAAACATGGACAAGTCAGCTAAACAAGTCAGCTAAAACAAGGAAAAAAAAATAAAAAATCTAAGGTGCATATGTTCCACTCAGAATTATTTTACTAACTATTGTACACACAAATATGCAAGGACCTACCTGTATTGAGATACAAGTTGGTGATCCACTGGTTGTTTCTGGAGGGAAATTTCAAAATGGCAACGGGAGAAGCAGAAGGCTCACATTGATGACATCACAATGTTATGTGGCCAAGCCTGCCTAGCAGGTAAAACACGTTTAAATGGCTATAGTATACAAAAAACAATTTAGGAGGTAGAAATGATGCCACATGTCTAAATGCAATGCTGTCTATGCCACTTTGAATGTTTGTTTAGGTCCAGTGACACTGCAGTACAGGAAACGGGACGTCACACTTCGGTACTCTAGTAACCCTTTATACCCCAGTAGAATTACAACAATGCTCCAGATTCCTGGAATTTCCAAGAGAAAAGTAGCCTAGAAATCTAGACGCACCCTAGCGGCGGTAAATTAATTTGCTCAGCCTGTACGTCTAGTATCAAACCATAGGAATTTCTATTGGCTGACGCCGTGGACTTCATCCAATCACAGCGCTCTATTTTGTTAGAGAGTCTTAAGGCGGGCTTAACAGGATAACGACAGTCCAGAAGGTGGCTATGGCTAACGAAGAGCGGTTGTTTAAATCGGCGTTGGCTTCAACTTTGGAGAAGTTGGACTTGTGCTTTTCTTTGAAAGTTGAGCAACACAATGCACTCAAGTAATTCCTTTCGAAGAAGGATGTATTTGCCGCTTTGCCGACCCGGATAACGGATATGGTCGAAAGCTGGCCTATTGCATGCCTAGGCAGTTTGAAAGACAATTATCTGCCCGCCCCTTGGATTAAGCGAGGTAAATGGTTCGATTCCAGACTATACATTTCAATGATATAGGATTGCCCGCCAGGCTAAGAGAAAAGAGCAATTTGAGAAACATTTCAAATAACCAAGAATAACTAAAAAGCTAATGAAAAGTACCAATTCTTTCAGTTTAAAGATTATAAATGGCTCTTACAAATTATATATGTTACATTTCTGTTTTGCTGTGCAATGCACGATAAACAACGATAAACAAAATCTGTTTCCTTGTTTTTTTTTTTTTTTTTAAAAGGAAATTGACCTGCATTAAATAAAGAATACACACACATCATCACAGTGATTAATTTGACCTTTCGCCAGTTTTTTTTTGTGATCAACTTTTTATTAAGAAAAGTCATGACATTACAAGATCACATGACAAAATCTCATGACAGAAACTATGACATGTAGCCAGAGCCTTTTGAGTATCTAGATATATTTAAACATGTAATACTGAAAATAATAATGATAAAAATACAATTAAAGTAATAATAAGCCAGGAGTGTTTTAGCCATGCCCACAGCATGTCCTATATTAGGCATTCTAGCTCATAAAAGGAAGGTTTGCATAATGTACAACTCAATAATAGAGAATGATTGTTTCCTTTTTAAAAATAATGAAAAAGAGAGAAAATACAGATTCTTATGGTTGGAGCCAGTATGCAGACATTCTTCCTATTTTGACACGCATGAATGCAGTAATTTCAATATTTCACAAGATTGTATATGGGTTTGGCGGATGTATGCATAAAGAGTGAGGAATGAATAAAAATAGTACCTGTTCGTTTGTACTCGTCACTCGACTTATCGTGACTAAATTCAAGATGGCGTCGACCGGTAAAATTCCTTAAGGTACTGTCTGTATAAATCGTCTTGTAAATAAACTACCAGTGCTTTTTCAAAGTTCTCCATGTCTTGTTTTAAATGTCAAGGCCCTCGGAAGTCTACCAATGAAGTATGGAGCTACTTTGAGCCTCGTAAATGGTGTAAAACAGTGATTTATTTGCATGGCTAGGCCGATGCTCGAGGCACTGCAACGAAACACTGTTGGTAGCATTGGCTAACTAGCGCCAGATTTCTGAGTGCAGGGGACAAGCCGAGGTGAGTTATGAGACATACGTTCACACTCGGTATCATGTTTCAACACACTTTAGGTCAATATCACACCAGAATTCTCCTTTAAGATGGTTGAGTTTGGCCGCTAGGTGATGTTGTACGATTGCTGGAGAGGCTTAACTTGACTCTCGCCAGAAGAATTTCGTTCAGCCTTGCTCCACTCATCTGGGATCGATCCATTGGAATGGTGTTTCAGAAGGCTGGGCCTTATCAAAAATCCTTGCATATGATTGGATAAGCCACTTGTCCGTCAGCTATTGACGTGCTACTTCAACCACTCACATCGAAGCCAACCCGTGATGCTGAGAACAGTCTCAGTCGCTTCAACGCTACGTCACATCTATGAAAATCCCGCCCTGCGTCCTGATTGGCTCTACCATACAATCTGGTGCCAAAATGACTCTCAATGGAAGCGATCCCAGATGGATGTGAGTGGAGCTAGGCGGAACAAAAGTCATCTGGCGAGAGTCAGGTTAGGAGAGGCTGCCATCAGCAGCAATTTAATCCCGCCCACAAAATTTGAGGATTTGACAATTAAGCATCCATATAAGGAATCAGCTAGCCAATCAAATCATCCAGTCAACAGATGATCAAAGGTGCTTGTTCATTCACGTGACCTGAGCACACTTTGGTTGATTTTGTTTACAGCAAAAAGTTTGTCACTAGAGAAGCTAGACCAGGGGTGAACACAAAGTTTTCGGCTCAAGGGCCATTTTATATATATATATATTTCTTTCTTTCTTTGACAGATGCCTTCATCCAATGGAGCTTACAAATAAACATATTGTCATACATGCTCCCTATACTAAGGCTGTGACTTTGGGTTTGTTAAGAGCTATCAGCTATTTTTTAAAAATGAAGACTTTCAACATAAAAAAGGGGAAATGCAAAACACTCCTAAAGATCACTGCATGATACTAACGGCTTCTGATCAAAATGCAATGCAATAAAATCCATGCATGAGCACACAACCATGTCTTTGCATTGTGTACTGTGTCATTTCCTGAAACCACTTGCTGGGTCTTATTTAGGGGCAAGGGTCTCACACACAAATTTGTGGGTTTTCCTACAGGAGTTATCGTGCCATTCTCCTCGTACATCAGAAAGGCAAGCACAGTGTTCCCCTGCAGGATCCTCCACCTTCCAGTTGTCTGGCTCATCCTGTCCTTCAGGCCTTTTCATCCAGAATCTGCAAACAGATCATGCAAAGCAACTGCAATGAGTTTTGGTTTAACACTGGCAAGTTAACAACTCAAAACCACACCAACAACATCTAAAGCCCAGGTACAGTAGCACAAACAAATTGTTATCTGTTGCTAAATACTGTATGTATTAGGGGTGTAAAGGTAAACATATTCGTACCGAACCCTTTAGGTACAGGTGTGTACCGAATGTGCCAAATAAAAGTAATAAGAAGGAATAATCTGTATTTATACCTTTTGGCATCAATTTTCAATGCCATTTCGTGCTAAGTTGGTACCCAGTGCATCTATAAATGACTAAAAGGGTCATGTTCCTACACTGTTACATAGTGCAATATAATGTGTTTGGCGTTGTATTAAAATGTAACTATGGAGTAATTATTTTAAAGTTAAAGAGCGACATTGTGTTGCTTAAAATGCAGAGGAGTTTTCTTTTGAGTGTTTGATAAATGTACATTTGCAAGTACATGCTACCAGTTCACTATAATGTATTGGTACTGAAAACGTATGAGGTATGTCTTACACAGGTCCAGTCTTATCGAGAGGTGTGTTGTCCACCCATATCCACTGTCCCTCAGTCTCCAGGTCACTCAGTCCAATCCAGTGGAACTCTCCTTTAGCCTTTTTGCTCAGGAATGTCTGAGAGGGGAGAGATGTCATGGGCTAATACTGACCATGTACTGTATCTATGGCTGACAGGAAAATTACATAAATAGGGTCAGCTGTGACTTTGGCAATTCATGGCAATCGAACTGGGGGTAAAAGTGGGACTGATTACCAGGGCCCCAAAGGGGGAAAGGGCCCTTGAAAAGTCTGGAAAATATATGCATGAAGGGGGGACATGGGGGCCCATCAGGACTGTCTATGCATAGGGCCCAGGATCTTGTGCTTTTACGCCCCTGTGCAATAAGCAAATTTAAATTAAAACATAAACATCATTGGGAAACAATGGAAAGGCAGAGCTGAGCTGACCATGCACATTTGGTTGTCTTTAAGTATAAGTAAATATACTCTTTTGATCCCGTGAGGGAAATTTGGTCTCTGCATTTATCCCAATCCGTGAATTAGTCAGCATGAACACACAGTGAGGTGAAGCACACACTAATTCCAGCGCAGTGAGCTGCCTGCTACAACAGTGGCCCTCGGGGAGCAGTGAGGGGTTAGGTGCCTTGCTCAAGGGCACTTCAGCCGTTCCTACTGCCCAAAGTTCGAACCCGCAACCCTCCGGTTACAAGTCCGAAGCGCTAACCAGTAGGCCATGGCTGCCCCATAACCACGTAAAGAACACAACATTCTTTACTTGTACACTCTGTCTGCAGAGCTCGCTGTGGTTTCTTTCTTTAACACCTCTCTAATGTCATGTGAAACACCAACCTCTTCCATTGCAGCAAGAGACTGTAAAATGTGAGAGAGGCTACACAATAAATGTATGCTAAATAAAAGCAGTGAATTAATGTGAAACCAGTGAGCGTGATATGCAAAATGTATATTATGCAGAAATGTTGCAATCACCTAGCCTGGAAAATCCAGACCCCGATAATCTAGAAAGATTAAGGGTCTGGCAAAGAGCAATGCAAAGCATTGCAAGCAAAGGCCCAACTCGAGGGGCGGCAACAAGCATGCATTTAAAAATCTCACTGCACACAATTGGATAACACTAGACCATGTTTACTCTGAATGATTTCGGACTTCGACGCAATCTGATAACACTACGACCAATGTGTACCGTCCTCCAACATTCCAGCGCTGTCTTCATCAGTTTAGCTGGTTCCCCGGAATGCAAGGGGAAAAAGTAACGTGCATCATTGCTCTTTGCCAGAGTGTCTCGCAGAGACAATTCCATTGTGCTCTCGCGAGAACTCTGGATTTCCAGGGTAGCAAACACCAACAACTGCACAGCAGGCACTTGCTCTTTTTGGGGTTTGTATTGTCATGTTGTGAATACTTGGCGTACTTGGCCTGGCCATCCTAGTGAGAATGGCGAGTGTGTTTATGTGTTCTTCTCTTGACCACACGATATATAAATTAACGTGAAGATGAGACCTAAACCAGTTGTCTCTAAAGCACAACTCAAATAGTGACAAATTGTGGCATACAGTTGCTTTTTAGGTATAATTTTATAGTTTTTTACACAAGGCCATAGCCAACAAATCTACAGCTTCCACATACAGGAAGTGATGGCTGATGGTGATTATTGTGCAAGATAAGTCTCATCTCACCTCTGCACTGTCTCTGTCAGTTATGTAACTATTTAGCATACTATATTGAGTGATACCACTGTAGCATAACGTTTGTGATAGAATCTGGGGAAAACCCATCACATGGTGAAATCACAAATCCTTGATTACTGCTCTGTTTCAACCCTCTCTGGTGAAATGTCACCAACTTGGGGGCATGTCCCCCTCAAAGTGTATTATGATTACAGCCATGGTTTTCATATAAATGTATAACATTTTAAAAAGAGTTGGTGTTACTCTACCTGTTCCTCTTGATTGTTCACAATAACCAGGTGGCCCCCTAATGTAACGCAGTGATCTTGACTCTGTTTCCAGTTTTTTCCAGATGAAGAGAAGAAGTAGCATTTTCCATTGTGGTGAGCCCATGCATCTGGACAAACCCTACAACCAGAGGAGGCTACACACACAAGGACACAGACCTGTGGGTATTGTACAGGCCTACAGCACGTTGTTGATACTTTTGTGGTGTAAATAGGTGCATATGTATAGTGCTGTTGGTTTCAATCTTTTGTAACTAACTGAAAGTTCTTTGAAAACTACTGACCAATTGTAACTCATAGGTTCTCATCAAAGAGTCTATTGCATATTTTAGCAGACTACTGGCAGATTCAGCATTTTGAGTACTGTTACAAATTTGCAAAACATCATGTTCTTTGCATTTTAATGGAAGTACAATCTGACAGCAGTTGTCAGTAAAAGAACAATTACGGGGGGGCAGTTGAGGGTTTACAGGTTTAATTTCTTAATCAAGTTTCACATTTTAAATGCACAACTGCTATTTCAAGCTTTCCATCAAAAGAGATTTGACGGGTAAGCAAAGCTTCATTCTTGACAAGCAGTTCCTCTACACCTGCAATTAAATCTATAAAAAAACACAACAGCAGTTGGTCAAAACAATATTGCCGAGGTGGACAATATTTTCATTTCAGCTCAAACTTAGCTATAGAAGTCTATATCAACAAAAAGGTAATAGGATCCAGTCAAACTCACCAGTGATATTCAAAGTTGCAGACAAATTCCTGTGCAGGTTTTCTATCAGATTAAGTTTAGCCTGTCCAGTGACATCTGTCAGAGATCAATCGTGTTGGAGGTTAGAAATCCATGCACTTTAAATATCACAAACACTCTGATAATATTTAGACATTTTGTGTCTGAATAAGTATTCATAGAGCATTAGATTTACATATCAGTCATGTCAACTGGATCACATAGACATATTTGATCTACGTAATAATCAGGTAATAACGTTCGCAGTGGCCATTTTGTTGATATAGAAAATGCATACACTAGGTTGGTCTATTTAATGCAGCTGTCAATTGACAAGCGCGACAGCGCCGGCATTATCGCTGTAGGCTTTTAAATTATTTGTACAAAATGTAACGTGATGGTAGGCCTATGTTGTGCAATAGGCTGCAGGCTGTTTTAACAACAGCAATACAGGCCGTAACAACAGCAAAGAGCCCTAGAGTCACCCACTGTCACTAACATAGGCCTACCTGTCAATTTTGCATGTAGATGGTTCTCAACCTTTTGTTTGAAACGCTAAGTGAACATATAATAATCAATTGGACCTGAAATGTCTTTCCTCATTGCCATTATTAGAGATCAGCCTTTCTTAAAAGCGTATTGCTGCACAAACGGTTTGTGATAGAACACCAGGTGCACAATCCACTAGGCTACATTACATGAAATGCCAAGCCAAAACAACGTGAAGATATTTTTTTTCCAACCGTGAACAAGTCATTTTTTTATTTGCTTGATGTTTGGTAGGCTTAGCTATCCAAGAAAAAAGAATTAAATGAACCAAAGGCAGGCCTTGTATTAGGCTAGGTGAACTTGGCTATTAAACGGGAGACTTTCTGCGGCCCATCTGTAAACAATTCTGGGTCTTAAATTTAAGTAGTATGTTGGCCATTTCCGTGCTTTTGGTCTATGCATGTCCATGTTGGCATTGCACTGCTATGCCAAAAAATATTTTGACTGTGGCGCGCAATTTTACGCACAGGGCACACCTTGAAACAGTGTTTACCCAAATTTAACCCTTCCCATAACGTGCAAGGTATATTGTGCTTGCTAGTATGATTACAGTAGTTTCTTTTAACAGTAGTTTCTTTTAACTTGTCTTTAACTTGTTAAATATTTCGAAGAAAAATTGACTGTGAACCACAAGTGTGAAATCATGTGTAAGCCTATATAAAATGGAGAGTGACGATACCAGTCAAAATAACTGTAGCTTACCCCCGTATAATTTGAACACTGTTTCAGACCATGATGCATTCCTTCCATGATGCATGACATCTTGAGTGACATTTGCCTTTCGAGTATAAATTTCCACTTGGATAGCCATTACAACCTGTCTTTATAGCGATTTGGCTTTAAAACAATAGCATGTTACAAATAACCACATAAAGGTCTTTTTCAAAATGGTACAGTTACATGGTCCAAAAAAATAAATCCCACTGCTTTTTTTAAACTCATCAATCATTAGGCTACTTTAGTTTTATAAAACAAGTGTCTATTTTTAGTATTATAGACTTTTCTGCATATATGTATTACATTGAGCAAAACCTCCAGACATTCCATAAATTTGCACATCTGGAAAACGTATTTCATAATTAGGCCTACATATCTTTCCTGACCTCCCAGACCTAAATTTACATTTATTTACATTTACATTTATTAATATTATCCAAATCTTAACTACAAAGTCCATTGTCCCTTCAGCAATTCAGTATTTAAGTGCCTTGCTCAAGTGCACAACGGTGGAAGCCAAGAATTAAACCCCATAACTTTTCTGGCTACTGCATGCTAGCCTAGCTCCTTAGATCAGACCCTGAGAATGTCAGAACAGCTTTTATAGCACAACATTGCTAGTTGAAATGCTACATACTGCTGCTTTAAATGTGTCTGGGTAGGCGGCCTACATACTCTATTGTTCACATATGCAACCAACACCATCACAACCTCACATTTGCCACCAACACCAATCATATTTTTTTCATAACCACCAGCTGCCACTGACACACACACACACACACACACACACATTTTTGCGCCTCACACAACAACCGACAAACACACAGACAGACAGACCAGTGGGGTATACTACGAAGCACGTTAGACATATCTAGGCTATGCAGACATATCGAGGCTTGACAAAGCCTTGACTCAGGGGTATACGTTAAGTGATACTACGATTGCAGTTATGTGATATATTTGTCAAACTAGGCTTTCAGCTCAGATCTGTGCGCGTTCTCGGTGTTGGGATGACGTTGGCCAATCCTGAAACGTGGAGACGCACAAGACCGCCTCTATTCAAAAACAATTACTTCCGCATTCATGAGCGATAGCTTAATCTACACTGCGGTAATTTTTTGTGTCTAACCTATAACATCAAATAAATCAATTGTCATCAGTTGTTGTATGGTATGCACGTCCATAGGTGGATATTTGCACGCACAGCACTATTAAAGCACATTCGAGATCCAAAATGTTAGTAGAGGCGGAGCTCCACCTGTAAAATATATGACAGAATCCTACACGTGAGACAACTTCGTTTTTAAGACAATTGATTGGTCAGTGTGCGGTAGATTACACGATTTGAGCTATAATTTAGCACATAACCTCCTCCCGACCAGGTTTGGTTGACAGCATAAGATACCATGGTGATATAGCGACACTAAAACAGATCCACTTTCGTGTCACAGCATAGCCTGGCTTTGAGCGCAACATACCTCGCTAACCCACTAATCGAGATTCGTAGTACACCCCACAGATCCAAAAAAAATAAAATAATAATAATAACTAGAGAATGTAATTCCAGAGAATTACGAGTGCATAAAAATATAAAAATGGCTGCTGAATGAAATATTGTTGAATATTGTCTAAAATATAATCTAGGTAAAAAGATGGAGGTCAGATAGAGAAAAAAGCTGGCGGGGAGTCATAGTTGATGACAACTGACAGTTGGAATGGCCCAACAGTTAAATAATTGAGTAGTTTAAATAGTTAAATTATTTTATAGCGAATTATTGTAGTGAGTACTTTTATTTTGAAACAGTTGTGGGCAGACAAAACAGTTGGCGGGAGTCATAGTTGATGACGATGGACAGTTGGAATGGCTGAACAGTTAAATAGTTGGATAGTTAAAATGGTTAAATGATTTAAAAAGGAATTATTGTAGTGAGGAGTTTTATTTCGAAACAGTTGTGGGTAGAGGAAACAGTTGACGGGAGTCAAAGTTAATGACAACTGACTGTTGCTAGAGTAGTTATGGTGGTTGCTATGCTGGTTGCTAGGTTAATGATGTTGGTTGCTAGGTTTTAACTGTGAATGTGGTTGCTAGGTTGTTGCTAGGGTGTCCATGGTGGCTACTATCAGAAATAAAGGAGTTACTACAGTGGTTTGCTAGTATAATCATCTTGGTTGCTATGGAAACTGACATAGATGCTTAATTTCAATGGTTGCTAAATTGGTTGCTAGGTAGGTGGTGGTTTAATACAGTAGGCTAGAGGCATAGATGATGATAACTGACAGTTGGAATAGTTGAACAGTTAAATAGTTGGATAGTTTAAATGGTTAAATTATTTAATATGGAATTATTGTAGTGGAGACTTTTATTTTAATACAGTTGTGGGCAGAGGAAACAGTTGAACAGGATTTGTAGTCTTAAGAGAGCCAGATTGTATGCTTAAAGCCTGAGACAGACAGTTGCTGGAGGTGGCCGGAACCATATGGCTCTGGCTGGAACACTTGGCATAGGATTCCAAGTTTCCTATTGTGATGCCATAATCGCCAATGTTAAATCTATGGGGAAGATTTTAATAGTTTTTAATTAATAGTTCAAAAAGTATAAAAGTTACAAATATGAAAAATACATTCCACACCTGTCCTAAGTAAGACCTACGTAACGCAGTTTGAATGAAGTTTCTAAGTTAAACGGTTGAAGCCGCATTAAACGCGGAAAAAGCGTTAGAAGAAGAATAATAAGAAGAAATCGGATAACACTAGATTGCATTTTCATGCACTCTAATAATGATAATAATCAATAAGACACTTTTTAACTTTGAAACTCACAGAGGTGCGCCACTGCAATAAGGGCAGGCAGGGTGAGGAGCAGGCCGAGGCCAAGAGCCAGTGGAAGCATCGGCACCACTCTGGACGTGGACACTTTCTCTTCAGCACCACTGCCATGGGGTTGAGGCACTGGGCACGGACGATCTGTGGCCTTAGACAAACTGGAGCCAGACTCTTAGGGAAATAAACTAAATCAATCAATTACTCAATCAATCAGTCTACTCTACTCTAATGAATATTATAATGAATATATTATATAATCCAGATGAAATGCTGAAAATAACAAATGTACTGTTATCATGTACTGTTATGATCATGTAGGTTGCTTTGGATAGAATTGTCTGCTAAGTAACCATAACCAAATACAGGAAATATGTCTCTATAGTTGTAAGGGTCAAATCTGACATGACTTACCAGGGATATTAGAATAATAATCAGATGGATCTTCCCCTGAGTAATTCCCAACTGCAGGGACATCAACATTCCCATAGATTTGATCCATGGCACGGTTAAAACGTTCACAAATAGACAGTCATTTAAGGCGATCTGAGTAAGAAATGGCCTCTGCAGACTTTTAGTATCATGAGGAAGTTCAGACCGAAACTAAAGTCTTTCACACAGTCTTCACACATCACCCTGTGACAGTGACTATGCTAAAAATATTTTGTTTGGGGTGGCCAGGGTGGGGCACAGTCACTATCATAGTCTCCAATCATAGCGGCTTCTCTTGCAGCAACACAAGGCAAATCTCACATTTGGCTACTAGGTCATTTATCACTAAATTAACACTACTGGTATATAGAAACACTCGCCCGAGACATTTTCCTTCTTACTCAACCATAGTAAGCAATTCAAATCACTTATTTACACTTTTTTTGGAGGTGGGAATTTTTAAAGTCAGATCCTCAGAGTTTACAGCCTGGCATGAAGGCAGTATTAGCCCTAATCAGCCACAGATTTTATTAGCCAACACCTGTGCCCACAGGCCCTTTCCTACGACGGAGTATTAGTGCCACACATGAAGAAAAAAATATTTTTGCCATGACGAGATTAAACTCAACATTTCGAGAATAAAGTTGAAATGTAATGTCGACTTTAATCTCGACGTGTCGACTTTAAAGTCGCCATGTCGACATTAAACTCGACATTTCGAGAATAAAGTTGAAATATCATGTCTCGACGTTTTGAGAATAAAGTTAGAGAGAACGACCGCTCCGGACGATTGAAAGGGAGGACGAATGAAACATTCCAGTTTTCTTCAAGTGCAACAATGATTAGACATAGGCCTATATCATGTGGACAAAACATAGAACATATTAACCTCCATTGCTCAGCCAAATACTTTCCTGTTAGGTCCTTATCACGGAGTTACAGGCGATAAATGCGATGGTCAAAAGTAAACTTAATTAGCGGTTTATTTATTGTATCTAAAGGTTCAACTTCATGCTTGCACTAGACTAGGCATACTAAGTACGACGGAGTATTAGGGCCACACATGAAGAAAAAAATAAAGTCGCCATGTCGACATTAAACTCGACATTTCGAGAATAAAGTTGAAATATCATGTCGACTTTAATCTCGACGTGTCGACATTAAACTCAACATTTTGAGAATAAAGTTAGTTTGGAGAGAGAACGAATCTCGGGACGATTGAAAGGGAGGACGAATGAAACATTGCAGTTTTCTTCGAGTGCAACAATGATTAGACATAGGCCTAGGCCTACATCATGTGGACAAAACATAGAACATAATATCCGTTGCTCAGCCAAATGCTTTCCTGTTATCACAGAGTTACAGGCGATAAATGCGATGGTCAAAAGTAAACGTCATTAGCGGTTTATTTTTTATTGTAGGCCTATTATTAAATAGTGTTTTTCATCTAAGGTTCAACTTCATGCTTATGCACTAGACTAGGTATACTAAGTGCTCCCCAATCCCAGACTTTCACATTGCATGTTTGTTTGTAATGGATGGAAACTGCTAAATGTCTATGGAGGGACGAATGAAGCTGTCATCCCGACCAGGCAACCCCATGTATTCTAAGTAAATGCACACATATTCCCTCACGGGATCAAAAGAGTATAGGCCTATATACTTATACATATCTGTGTTTATAGCCTCCTATATGTATTGCAGGTGAGTATTAGGGCCACACATAAGGAAAAAAAATATTTTTGCCATGGCGAGATTAAACTCGACATGTTGAATTTAAAGTCGACATGTCAACATTAAACTCGACATTTCGAGAATAAAGTTGAAATGTCATGTCAACTTTAATCTCGACGTGTCGACTTTAAAGTCGACATGCCGACATTAAACTCGAAATACAGTAGCCTACAGTTTAAGCTATGTAGCCTACACTAACACACAATATGTGACATGAATAGGCCTAATAGGCTTCAAATAGGTGTTATTTCAGATAGATTGCGTCTTGTCTGTTAACTAGGTAGGCTACTCATAGCCGTCATCGTGAAGCGCTGTACCTCGCTGTTATAGAATACTATGCACTATGCCATTTATATAGCTAGAATAATACATGTATCCAATGATATAATGTTTCTATACAAAATGTTATTTCAGTCTGTTTTACGTAAGGCCACCGCACATCCAAATAACTGCCCTTTATGACCCACAGGCTGTCACTCTCCATAGGTTAATTTTTCTAAAACTGCTTTTCCATGTATCACCTGCAATAAATATAGGCTAACACAGATATGTATAGGCCTAAGTATATATACTCTTTTGATCCCGTGAGGGAATTATGTGTGCATGTACTTTATTTATGCACTATGTGTGCGTGCGCATGTAGAATACATGGTTGCCTGGTCGGGAGGACAGCTTCATTCGTCCCTCCAGCAATAGGCTGTTTTGCATCCATTACAAACAAACAAGCAATGTGAAAGTCTAGGATTGGGGAGAGCACTTAGTATACGGAGTACGGAGTATTAGGGCCACACATGAAGGAAAAAATATTTTTGCCATGACGAGATTAAACTCACCATGTCGACATTAAACTCGACATTTCGAGAATAAAGTTGAAATGTAATGTCGACTTTAATCTCAAAGTATCGACTTTAAAGTCGCCATGTCAACATTAAACTCAACATTTCAAGAATAAAGTTGAAATATCTTATCTACTTTAATCTCGACGTGTCAACTTTAAAGTCGACATGCTGACATTAAACTCGAAATAAAGTTTAAACATAGCCTACAGTTTAAGCTATGTAGCCTACATGTTATTGTAGGTTTATTTCAGATAGTCAGATTGCTAGACTGCAGATATTCAGATAGATAGATAGATAGATAGATAGATAGATACTTTATTGATCCCCAGATTGCGTCTTCTCATTGCCATCATCGTGAAGCGCTGTATCTCGCGGTTATACCATGCACTATTATATAGCTAGAATAATACATGTTTCCAATGATCTAATGTTTCTATAGTAGGCTACAAAATGTTATTTCACTCTGTTTTACGTGGGTAAGGCCACCGCACATCCAAATAACTGCCCTCATGACCCAAAGGCCGTCACTCTCCATAGGTTAACATGGCAAAACTATTTTTTCTAAAACTGCTTTTCCATGTCTCACCTGCGATACATTTAGGAGGCTATAAACACAGATATGTATAAGTATATAGGCCTATACTCTTTTGATCTCGTGAGGGAATATGTGTTCATTTACTTAGAATACATGGGGTTGCCTGGTCGGGATGACCGCTTCATTCGTCCCTCCATAGACTTTTAGCAGTTTGCATCCATTACAAACAAACATGCAATGTGAAAGTCTGGAATTGGGGAGCACTTAGTATACCTAGTCTAGTGCATAAGCATGAAGTTGAACCTTAGATGAAAAACACTATTTAACAATAGGCCTACAATAAATAAATAAACCGCTAATGACGTTTACTTTTGACCATCGCATTTATCGCCTGTAACTCCGTGATAACAGGAAAGCATTTGGCTGAGCAACGGATATTATGTTCTATGTTTTATCCACATGATGTAGGCCTAGGCCTATGTCTAATCATTATTTGCACTCAAGAAAAACTGCAATGTTTCATTCGTCCTCCCTTTCAATCGTCCCGGTCGTTCTCTCTCCAAACTAACTTTATTCTCAAAATGTTGAGTTTAATGTCGACACGTCGAGATTAAAGTTGACATGATATTTCAACTTTATTCTCAAAATGTCGAGTTTAATGTCGACATGGCGACTTTAAAGTCGACATGTCGAGTTTAATCTCGCCATGGCAAAAAATATTTTTTTTCTTCATGTGTGGCCCTAATACTCCGTCGTACATATGCTAGTTCATTGTTAGTTTATTAATTACGGGGCAGAGAAAATTATGAACTGACTTTGTGGGCTACCTAGCTTATTTCCTGCATTCTAAGTTCTTGTGTAAATGATTGTCATTCAAATTAATTGTGGCCTTGTAGTGTGGCATTATAGAGCTATCCCATGTATCCCATATCATTTTCCCTCTTAGAAACCACACACACATTCCTGTTCCTATCCACACACTTAACCACACACATACTGTACATCTCTACACACACACACAATCATGCATGTTACTTCAATAAAGAAAGGAATTGTGGAATTAAAAGTGACTGGTCTGAACTGTTCTCTCTCTCTCTTGATACCTCCAAGCCGGCTACCTACACATCCCTCTCAAACTTACTTTTCATTCAGAGAGAGGTAGCACATTAACCATAACATGTAAAATACATATTAAAGTCTTAGATTCAATACTAAATTATAGTTATTAATAACCAAACTGTTTATATAAAGAAGAATTGAAAATAGGGGAAAGAAGGTTAGATGATCCCACCCCCCAATAATGCTATTAGCCAGAATTATTGTCTGTCATATAGGGCCCAAATTATCTAGCAGCGCCCCTGAGCACAGCTTAACACTGGTCGAAGTGAGCAAGTCTCAGTATCAAGTGTGAAGAGACGACTTCAAGCTGGAGGTTTGACAGGTTGAGGGGAGTAAGAGAGCCATTGATAAGATGTCAAAATAAGAGAAAGAGGCTTGTGTGAACCATGAAACACTGCTAGTGGACTAAAGACTGGAAGAAGGTCTTTTGGACCGATTAATTAAAATGTGAAACTTTTGGTTCATCTCGCTGGCCTTTTGTACGCCATCAAGCAGGTGGAAGGATGATTTGTCACTGTGTGTCACACCAACTGTTAAATATGGAAGAGGAAGTGTGATAGTCTGGGGCTCTTTAGGTCTGTGACACCCTGAACCAAAACGGCTGCCACATCCCGCAGCGAAACAAAGCTATTCCATGATTTCTTTTCTTTTTTGTTGTATGCTTTAATGTACGCTCATTTCTAATACACATTTTGACCATAAAGAGTACACTACGACATGAAACTGTGTGTACATTTCAATAAAAAAATAGTAGTATATGTGCAGAGTATCTTAATTGAGGCAAGGCATGAGAATGGGTTTGCATGTAAGTTCAGGAGCTCAGTTCCTCAGCAAAAGTGCATAATTTGCACTACAGTAGTTCTGCCACTGTATTCTGGATTTGAAATAGACTGGCTATCCTCATCATGATTTACTGAAGTTGTTAGGTAGCTGTGACTTTGAGTAGGACTGCATGATGTGGATATAGGGTCCATTTTTGCTGTTTACACAGCTCCATAATTGCTGACTCATTTCAGTTAAATGTGAATTAGCAGATCTGACATCATCCATATCATATGTTATTTGAATTTGGTGGGAATTTAGATAAATAAAATTACATTATGTACATGTTAATTTCTTCGTCATATGAAAACAAGCTATTCATTTTAAATACCAAAATACCAAAATGTCCCATTACCAAAGGGTCCAAAATTGTAAAATATTTATAGCTAACACTAGATGGCAGCATGCATCCATATTGAGAAAACAAATGCCATTTGGAGTTCACCTCATGCCATTGCAAAGACATGTCTTTTACATACCAGCATCACATATAAAACTGAATCTGAAGAGATTGAATTTAAATTGCAAATCAACAAGTCTGAGATATTTTGAGAAAAGAGCTGCCTTAAAGCAGAACTTCTAATGTAGCTGTTGGCACATGCTCTGCAAACATGGGTCCTATGTATATCTTAGCAGCCCAGGCAAAATACTGGGCAAGTGCAGTGTTACAAGAGGCAGCTCAAAAACAGCATTTATCTGATCTAGGCCTAATGCAGCAATAAACATTTTTTTGAAAATGTGTAATTTTATACAATTTGAGAATCTGCTCAAAGTCAATATGTGAGTCGACTACATATTAAGCACCTTCTTTTGTGGAAATCACACATTTCACCCTGAGAAAAGTCTACCGCTTATTTTGTTCCATGTGAACCACACCTTAAAGTTCCACCATTCAATATCGGCTTTCTTTCATCAAGGGTCCTATTTTAATCACAACATAGGAGAACTGTGAACTGTTGAACTCAGCAATGAATTGTGGAATGCAATGTCTTACAGAAAATGAAACCACACAAGAGAAAACCACTCAAGGCCTGTCTTGGTCTTCTTCTCCACTTTAAAGTTTATTTTTACATGAAATGGTCAAAAATTTCTTCAAGTGCAAAGTCATGAACTGTACATTGTGTGTTTCCAAATAATTGCATATACTTTCAACATTCATTTCAATTGTAACAACAAATTGCAATGTCATTGAGGTACCATGCCCTGTGTTTCATCATGATGTTTGAGGTCCTATAAATAAGTACTGTACATTTGTTTCTTGGCAGACTCTCTAGGTATCAGCCAACAGGTTGGACTGAGAATTACACCGACAGACCGTTAGGGGGACAAAACAGTCTCCTTCAAAAAAGCAATCTCCTCAAAACTCACAATGACAGAATGCAATGCAGAATGGCACAATGCAATGTAAGAACTTACACAGTTGTGTCTGGTTAAAGAAGTCAACTTTCCAGAATTAAAATGTGAATTGATTTATTATGAATTAAGCCAAAGTTATGACTAACTCTGTGATTCCCTCTAGGTGACAGACCAAATATAAGCAATCTATAATTTACATGTGATTACTTTTCAACAGCACAGAATTGCCTAATGTTTATCCATGCAACCACAAAAAAAGATTGTCAGTAAAATAAGCCAACCAACAATTTGCTCTCTATTTGTTTTCTTTTATTTCAGAAATAATACTCTTTGTTTGTTTTCATTTAAAATGTGTCTTCAGCATAAACAAGCAGCACCGGAGCTATTTTTGAGATCTGGTTACGGGGGCTTGGGATGTGGCACTACTTCGTGGGCTTGACGGGCATGCCGACCTTAAGTTGGCATCTGGCCCCAGCCGCTTTCCTCTTGTCTCATGGCGGCTGCTCATCACCCCAGAGGTTGTTCAAGGTTAACCTTTAAAGGTACAGTCCTCAATCCTGGCCCAAAGATATTGATGTTTAAACTGAACAGCCAATCATACACGCTCATACTCACTTCAGAGCTCCTGATGTAATGATGTGGATCAGCTGGAATTAACAAACTAAATATGCGTCTTTTGTAACAAAGTATGAACATAACTATATAATATAGAGGGAATGCACCGACAGCAGAAAAAGAGGGTGAGAAGACCATTCGTCATGAGGTTATGTGCCATCAAAATTATTTTGGAAACGTTATGTTATGGTCAAAAAACTGTTAGGCGGGGATCACATTAGCCAGCGGCAAGCAGCAGGTTTCCTAATTGTTCTCTATGGTCCGGCAGCGGAACGGTGGCAACGCTGGTAAAACGCTAGCGTTGAACGAGCTGAGCGTTGAACTTGGTTCAACTTTCAAAGCGTAACGCGAGCGTATGCAATTGACAAACCGTTTGTGTTGCTTAGGAACGAGATAAAACGTATTATGGTCTGAGCGTTTATATTAACTTATTAACTAATTTAACTTATTAACTAATTGACAAACCATTTGTGTTGCTTAGGAACGAGATAAAACTTATTATGGTCTTTAGCGTCCTATGTTTGCCGCTGCCGCTGGCTGATGTGACATTATATATTAAAATGAGCTCTTTGTGACTCATATCCCTTCTCCAGACTACATGGAATGTTTTTTTTTTATATCCAGTTGAGAGAATTTTCTTTGCCCCCTCCTGTCTATACCTGGTTGTCACAGCGATAAAAGGACCCTGAGGTCAGAGCTGTTAACCCCTCCATTGACAAACACATCATCAGGGCCAGCCAACATGCAATTTGCCACACAAAAAATACACAAACAGACACCACAGACGACAGACATGCTGCGTCTGTCAGCGGCTGGGGAGTCGTCAGATTCCAAAGAACATCCAACTTGACAAAATATTGTCCTCTTTACAACAAATAGTGCATGGAAGAGTGCCTTATATTGTGTCAGACTATTTATATAGAGGTAGAGAGATAGAATACGTATGGCTTACGTATGGCTGCATTCACATCAGTGATCACAGGCTTTGAAAAAAAAAGCTGTCAAAGGGTGATGAGTCTCACCAAAGGTGAGGTTTGTGTTTGTTTTGGGTGTGTAGGGGCTTTGGAGGAATTCACTGGAGGTCTTTCGAGGGCAGGTGGTGTGTGTGTGTGTGTGTGTGTGTGTGTGTGTGTGTGTGTGGTGTGGTGCAGTGTGACAGAACTGAAGCGATCTGTGGACAATTTGTTTGCCACTGGACCGCAGCCGCCTGTGGTACTGACCCTTGACCCCAGCCCCCCACCATCACCCCACCCCTCTACGCTCGACCCCCACCATCACCCCACCCCCCACGCTCAACCCCCAGAGGTCTGGAGGGAGCTCTGTCCACGCGTTAGGAAGAGCGACTGTCAGGATGAACAATCCAGGACATCCGAGTGATTGGCTGGCTAATGGAGAGAGAGAGAGGGAGATCACTGGCCCTGGCCAATTAGGCAGGCAGTCATGGAAGATCAAACAAGCTCCTGCCTCGCAAGAATGCAGGCCCACAAGAAACCCAATCCACTCAGAGGAAAAGTGCAAAAGGGAGCTTTAGCTTTCACATAAGACACGAGAAGGAGATTAGGCCTTTCTCAGGTATCATTAGCCATGAGGCTACCTGGAGAGGAGTGGAGTTGTGTCAGATTCATGCCTGTTTTCCTCACTTATAATTCTGGGTTTACACCCTTCAAGCTAATCATTTAGCAGATGCTTACTGTGACTTACAGTACAGTGCAGATACACCTTTTAATAACTTCTGTGTGCTCTGTCAGAATTGAACCCATGATGTAACAGTTTACTGCAGCAGGCGGTCTACCAGCCATTTCCTTTTTTTCCCCAATTAAGCCATTTTTTATTCCTTTCATTCCTTTTTTTCTTTTATTGATTGAGTGGACAGTGACAGTGGTCAGTTCACATATGACTTTGTACCCAACTCTACCAAGTGGCCCATCAGTTTATGTGTTCTTTTTATATATGTTTAAATATATTTGGGGGCTTTTCTGCGCTTTTATTGATAAGAAAAAATCAAAAAATGAGTGAGGGAGAATCAGTGGCTCTGTCCCATAAAATAAAAAAAATGTATGCCTCCATGTGAGTTGGTGAGAGTGTGTGTGTGTGTGTGTGCATGTTGTGTATGGTGGCAACGGTGGAAGGTTATGAGGAGGGCAGGTAGCTTGCTGCCCCTCCATTCCTGTGTCCCTGATGCATTAAGGCGGCAATGCTACATTATCTTCAAAAGCCTTAATCGGCCGCCCGCATGACTGCCAGACTCTATGAGAGAGAGAAAGAGTGAGAGAGGAACAAAGAAAGAAAAAGATGGAGAGAGAAATAAAGAAAGAAAGAAAAAGAGAGAGAGAGAGGCAGACACATTCCATTCCAGAGCCCATTCCACAAAAGTACAATAACTTCCTGGAATTCTTCGGCCCTGGCCGGCCGAGCCTGGACACTTCCTGTTGTCCTTGCAGCACTTCCTGTGTGTTGAGCGGCAACCAGTCTTAGCCTGTTGCCATGGCGAGACGCGCCTGTCTGTTTGATTGGTCAGACTACATGCACATGGTTCATTTGTTAATTAACTCTTTTAACTGTTAATTACTTTCTCTCTCATTCTCTCCCTCTTTTATACAATTCCAGCTCTCCCTCTATCTCTACTGTACCCATCCCATCGTTTGCGAGAACCCTTATATCTTACATCTTTTTTTTTTCTCTCTTTCTTTCTCTGTCCATCACACATTCTCTTACCTGTGCCATGTTAGACCACCACGAAGAAAAGACCAATGTGATTTACTGACCTGTTTTTATATAGCAGATGCTTACATACAGACACTGTACAAACCAGTGAAGTAAATCACACTCGATGCCAGCTTTCCTGACATTCTGAGAGTTTTAGAAGAAAATGTGTATGTTATTTATGTGATCTATGGGCGGCTGAAAATGTTCAGATGTGGTTTGAACAGGAGGTAAAATTCAATGATCAAGAGGCTTCTATACACTAGTATATCATTATAATGTAGTATTGTTTAGGCACAGGATGAAAACAAGTATCATCCTATAGAACAATATAATTAAATATAAGATTTGATGAAGTTCTGCAAACCCTAGGACAACTCTCCAATTTCTGGCCATTTTAAACATAATGAATTACAATAGCATATCATGACATATGGGGTCCTAATTTAAAAGTATTTGCAAAGATTGCAAAGTTGTCATGCATGAGCTATACAGGTGGGTCTAAAAAATTTGAATATCATGGAAAAGTTCATTTTTTCGGTAGCACTGTACTTGACGGGTGAGTTCATAACACATTCATGGCAGCTGTCATAAAATTGTCTTTCTGTCTTCCACATTCATGAAAGGTTTGTTATGAATGTTGAGTCATGTCTCATGAAACAGTCATGAATGCTTTATGCGCAGTTTATGACAGCTGCTATGAATGTGTTATGAACTCACCCGTCATTTATTTCAAGAAGTGGATCTTTCATATATTCTAGATTCATTCAATATAAAGTGAATTATTTCAAGCCATTTTTTGTTTTAATCTGGATGATTATAGTTTACAGCTCACAAAAACCAAAAATTATATCTCAAAATATTAGAATAGAGATGTTATAATACAGAAATGTTCCTTTCCTGAGCCTTTAAACTCTTAGTCTGGTTCAGTAAACACAACCACAATCATGGCAAAGACTGCGGAGTTGATAGTCTAAGTATAAGTATATATACTCTTTTGATCCCGTGAGGGAAATTTGGTCTCTGCATTTATCCCAATCCGTGAATTAGTGAAACACACTCAGCACACAGTGAACACACAGTGAGGTGAAGCGCACACTAATCCCGGCGCAACAACAAACAGCGGCACTCGGGGAGCAGTGAGGGGTTAGGTGCCTTGCTCAAGGGCACTCCAGCCGTGCCTACTGGTCGGGGTTCGAACCGGCAACCCTCCGGTTACAAGTCTGAAGTGCTAACCAGTAGACCACGACTGCCCCAATGTTGTCCAACACCCTCCACAGGGAGGGTAAGCCACAGAATGTGGGCAGCAAAGATTCTAGAACAGAGCTCCGCTCTAGAATCTTTGGTGGGCAGGGTGTTCACAGAGTTCTGTATGGAAGCATAATGGCATATTCATTCAAGTTGACTAGAAGGGAAAAGGACGACAGCAGCCTTGAGAGAATTGTCAAGCAAAGTCGATTCAAGAACTTGGAGGAACTTCACAAGGAGTGGCTGGAGTCTGCACCAAGAGCCACCACGCACAGACGTCTCCAGTAAATGGGCTACAAGTGGGACATGCGTAGTGTCAAGCCACTCCTGATTGAGGAGAGAGGTCCAAACTCCTCTTTTCACATAAAGAACAATTTTTTACATTTAAATTGGATATATGGGTCCAATCAAGGTCCCAAAATCTGCTTGGGATACACTTGACAGTATTGACATAAGAGTGACATGACACTGTCATGAACGTGTCATAAACAAGTCATAAACGTTTATGACATAACGCTTCTGTCATTAAGTATCATGCGGTTTTTGTCCAGAGTCAGAGTCCAAAGTCCATTGTCAATGCAGTCTTCTACCAGGAAGTACTTCAGAGAGAAGGCTTCAGAGAGAACTTCCAGAGAACTTCATGCTAACATCTGCTGACTAGCTTTATGGAGATGATGATTTCCTTTTCCAGCAAGACTTGGCGTCTCCCCACAGTGCCAAAACTGCTAGTAACTGGTTTGCTTACCATGGTACTACTGTGCTTGATTGGCCAGACAACTTGTCTGACCTGAACCCCATGATGAATCTATGGGGTATTGTCAAGAGGGAAATGAAAGAGAGCAGACCCAATAATACAGACAACCTCCTAGGGCTTAGCGGTCACATACGTGGACAGCACTTTTTAACTCTTATGTTGAATTGGGGATGTTATGGACACGTATGGGGGTACTTACACTGTCATCTGGTGGTGTCATAAGTTTCTAACACACTACGGTCAAAATTCAAAATGGCGGCAAGCACAAGGGAAGATTCAAGTGGTAGCTCCATCCCAGGTAAGATTTATATCATATTTCATGGCTTATTTTGATTTAGATATTTATAAAAGCCTTGTAAATGTGTCATGACATGCAAATTGAAAAAAAAAAGTGTAAAACTAGCAACTTTGTAGGTCGCTAAACGTGAAGAACACGTACATATGGACTGATGCTCCTCGAAACAGCTAATATGCTAGTAAACATGCAAACATGTAAAATAGGAAAAAGCTAACTCTGATGCAGCTAAAAGGCTGTACATGGTCCCAATGAAATAAATAACAATTAAATCACTAATTACATACATACATACTTATATTAGTTGGGTTAAAAATGTTAAACATGTTAGTAAAAATGTAACATGCTGGTAAAAATGTGCACATGTAAATTAGCTTGCATATTATCCTATTGGAATAAATAACAAATAAATAATGCAAACCTACATACATAAATTATATTAATTTGTATTTGATTTTATCATGTTTTTATTTCCAGACCGTTTTTCTGTGGAAAGAGCATTGGAGCTACTTGGGTTAATTGATGGAGACAACTCAGATTTGGACATGTCTGACAACGATGATCCCATCCTGGATGGCAATTACCAACCATCACCACAGGAGGAAAGCAGCAGTGAGAATGAGGGTGACAGTAGTGATGATGAGGACCCCATTCCTGAGCCCACTGACCACAGCAAAGGACGCAAATGTCTCCGTGGTGCAGGTAATGGTTAGCCAAGACAGAGTAGATATTTGTTTATTTTATGCAGTAAGGGCCTCAGGGCTATGTGTAGGACTGTTGTTGACAGGTTCATGGACAGGGACAGAGACAGGTACAGGCACAGGTTCATCCCGCACTCTCAGACGTCCCCATCAAACTCAAGAGATTGAGGCTGATAGCTCAGAAGATGACTTGGAAGAGCCAACACCAAGACCAAGCCAAACAAAAAATAAGAAAAAGGGAGACTCTGAACAAGGTAATTGTTATTATTTTTGACACACCTTGAGGGTAAATCTTCAAATGTCATATACATTTCCACACAGATTTTATGCACCAATACACCTCAATTGCTTACATGGGTAAAATTTCTACAATACTTTTAATTACCTACAATAAATACTATTTTTATTCTGATTCTGGTTGTGCAGGACGTGGAATATGCTGGAAGGCTACTCCATTGACGCCAAACCTGGCAGAGTATCAGCATCAGGACAAAACTGATCTAGACAGACATGGCTGGACCCCACTACACTATTTTGAACAGTACATAGATATAGATTTGATGACGATTATTGCAGAATGCTCTAATATTATGTCACTGTCTAAGAGTGGGGAGCCACTTAATATGACGGTAGATGAGGTTTACCACTTTTTTTGGTGCCTGTATTTTGATGTCCTGCATCCGATACCCAACCATTAGGATGTACTGGTCCAAAGCCTTGAAAATCACTGCCATCACTGACAAATTCACACGTGCCAGATTCTTCAAACTGAGGGGGGCAATAAAAGTGGTTGTTGATCATGATGTGCCAGAAGACCTGAGAATGTCGGACAAATTCTGGAAGGTGAGGCCTTTTCTCGATCGGATTCTGCTGTTTTCTGAATCAACCTCATTGCGCATCTATTGATGAGCAGATAATTCCTTTCACAGGAGTCTGCCCGTGCGGACAATATCTGCCAATGAAGCCAAACCCAGTTGGCATAAAGAACTTTGTTTGTGCTACAGCAGATGGCATTGTGCTTGACTTTGAGCTTTATCAAGGCTCAGGTTCACTGATTGAGAAGGTCGAAGAACCAGAGGGCCTGAGTTTGGGAAGCTTAGTCATCGATCGTCTGTGCCAAACTCTGCATCGTGGCACAAAGGTGTATTGTGACTGGTTCTTCACCACCATCAAAGGTGCGCAACAAATGATGGAGAAAGAGCTGTACATGACTGGTACAATAATGAAGAACCGACTCGCCGGAGCGACGCACAAGTTACCCAGTGACAAAGCCATGGAAAACGCAGGAAGAGGTACCTCATCAGAGGATTCCGCTGAAGATGGAAAGTTGTGTGTAGTGAAGTGGTACGACAACAAATCAGTATTGCTGATGTCTGTTGTTCATGGTAGACAGCCTGAAGACACCTGCCAGCTCTGGGACAGGAAAGTGAAACAATATGTCACTGTCTCGCAACCCAGCATTGTCCGTGAGTACAACATCAAGATGGGTGGAGTAGATTTGATTGATAGAATGATAAGTTACTATTTTATGAGCACCCGTACTAAGAAGTGGACAATGCTGATGGTAATGCACTTCACGGATCTGGCTTTAGCCAACAGCTGGCTACTCTACCGCAAAGACCATGCAATATGTGCTGGACCAAAGACAAGACCCATCCAGTTCCTTCAGAAGTGGCTAAGACCCTCTTGGCCCAGCATCACGGCGCAGATGCAGACCTTTCGACACAGTCAGAGGAAGAAGAAGATTCAAACCAGGGAGTGAAATGTCATGTGACAGAATTGCCCCACGTCTCGGTCCGCAGGAGGGCTAATGCCCACCTCCCAGAGATGATCGGCCTGAAGAATGCAATGCGCTGCAGACAACTAGGCTGCACTGGAAGAACCCGAGTGTGTTGTATGTAGGGCTGAAACGATTCATCGAGTTACTCGAATAACTCGATTACAAAATTACTCGAGGCAAAAACCCTGGCTCGAAGCCTCGTTAAATTCCTATGACGCACACTTACGTGCAGGGATCTGATTGTTCCACACGGACCGTTGTTTAGGAAGCACACCACTAGCGCGTGAATCGTGATGGGGCCTACATTCTGAATTTAGCTGGCGCGATGGCGGAGTCAAGATGTGCATTGGCACTTATTAACACTAAATGGGTAAATTGCAATAAATGGGCTTAGTTTTGGAGCCAAATGCTGGAGTTAGACTAATACCTCTGTGCCAATTGCTTGATCATTTTACAGCCATGTAATGTTCGTTATGCATTATTTGTTTTGGTTGTTTAAAAATGCAAAAAAAAAAATATCCAATTAATCGATCGATAAAGTGCTAGATTAATCGATTACAAAAAGAATCGATAGCTACAGCCCTAGTTGTATGACCTGCAAAGTGTTCTTGTGCTTGCAAACTGAGCGCAACTGTTACTCAGCCTTTCACACATAAGTGATGGAAGTGATTCTCAAGGTGTGTACATGTTCCTTGGTGTACATTTTGTGACATTGTTACTTTTCACATGAGCAACTCACCGACTATGTTTTTTTTCCGTTTTTTTCACTATGATGTTCAAAACACATTAGTAGCCTAATGGAAGAGTGACAATGTAAAATGCTTTGAATGTTTTATATTTTGTTACAGACATGCAATGTCATCCTGCAACTGTTTTGCAGCATAACAAATGATCCAAACAGTATTTGTAACTGTTCAAAATGGGCAAAAATGCAATGTTTCCATGTTGTTTTTACTCTCTGATATTCAAAACATGTTCAAAAAATATGTGTGTATGTGTTATTAATACATTAAAAAACAGTCAGGAAAAAACTGCTGAAATAAAGGGTTTTTCAATCTATTACACAAAGGTGACTTCATTGTGTTTTATGGAAACGGACCATGAATCCACATATGTGGACATCATTTTTCTCTAAAAGTACATCATATCAAAAGATGAAACTTAGTTTTTATTCTAATTAGGTTCCAATAAGCCCAAATAGCAAAGATAAATAAAAAACGCATGTAAAAAAACAGCTTGGGCCTTTAAGGCCGCTATCAAAGCGACCTGGGCTTCGATAACACCTTAGCAATGCCACAGCTGATTGCCTCCATACCACACAACATTAATGTAGTAATTTGTCTAAAAGCAGCCCAACCAAGTAGTGAGTGTATGAATGAACTATTTCAGATTAGTCAGATTACTTTATTTCTTTTTAAAAGGTCAACATTTCTGTATTATAACCTCTTTATTTTAATATTTTGAGATACTAATTTTTGGTTTCCATGGGCTGTAAGCCGTAGTCGTCAAGATTAAAACAAAAAAAATGGCTTGAAATGTTTCATTCTATTTATATCTAATGAATCTAGAATATATGAAAGCTGATGATGCATGAAAGGACTTACCCACGGTGTTGAATTAGCAAATTGATTTTGCCTAGATATGTAATTATCTTTAGTTAACCTTAAGACTTTAGGTCATGTGTTCTCCTCATATCATGAGTAAGTTTCAAATACAGTCAGCAGAGGTTGCTGACTTAGGAAGATTACAGACATCACAACTGTAGAATCTCTGTATCAAGTTACACACATTATGACCCCTTACAGTATTTGTAAGCAGGAAACTAAAGACCTCTGAAAACATTTAAGAATGTTACTGCCCTGGAACACAAATGGCAGAGTTGGGTAGAGAAACGAGTGTGGTCTTTGACAGCAGCTGGATAGTTGCTGTGGCCAAATAATGAGAAGTTATATGAGTAAATGTTGACAGATTGACAGCTCTCTAGGGGATCCTCCTCACACACATACATGGACATGTGTACACACACACACACACACACACACACACACACTGCTTGTTATAGTAACTTTGATATAGATACTATTCCCTGTGTCTTGGAACCCCTTGGCTTTAAGCAGCTGTATCAGATTTCAGTGACACTAACTGACAGCCCCAGACAGGTAGCACATAGGCAGGTAGGCCACGAATACCTGGCTCCATGCCATCCCACAATTCCCTTCTCCCGACTGGAGAAGTGTGGAAGCAGTGAGCTGTTTTGCTTTGGATCTCTGCCACGGTTTACCAGGAAAAGAGCTGATCATCCCCTCTGATAAGACACAGCTTCTTGTGGCATCTTTTTTTTTTCAAAACCGCGGCGGGTGTGATATTTATGTCTGATCTTGGCTCTCATATGTGCAAGTTGCGGTAGAGATAAAGTTGTCATAGCTGTTCACTGGCGTTAATATAAGCCATGAAGAAGGCCTGTTGCAATAATAAGCTGCCAGACAAATGTTATTTTAAAGAGTCGATGATTTTGAGTGATGATGAGAATGTGCTGTGTGTGTCTGTGTGTGTGTGTGAGAGAGTGTGTGTGTGCTTGTGTGTTTGTATATGGGTGTTTTGTATGAAGGTATATTGGGTGCAAAAGTGGCGAGCACATTTAACTGCAGATTTTGCATGTCGAGCGAATCGATCGAGAAAACAAGGCGGCCGGATCTGGATCCTGAATCGTGCTCAGACTACCATTGCCTGCTCATAAGGTAAGTAACATGCATGAATGTTGTGCATGTTCTCAGATTATGAAACACGGATGTGCAAATGTGTTTCGCACCAACTGCGAAATGTATAACTTCAACTTTACTGTTACACATTTATGACTTTAGTGTGCACATGCAAAATCTGCAATTAAATGTGCTCGCCACTTTTGCACCCAATATACCTTCATAGTTTTGCATGTGTTGGTAGTATGTATTTAGTATGTGTTTAGGTGTTTGTGTATGGGAGTGTTTAATTGATATGAGTGAGTATGTGTACATTTCTGAGTGTATGTGCACATGTGTATTCAGAGAGTACATGTTTGTATGCATGTGCGTATACATGAATACATTGTATATCTCTATATGTTTCTGAATGTCCTCCAGTGATGCCACGCTGCTACCTGTTTCATAACCACATTCCTTCTTTCCACTTGGCACATTTTTTCTTGACAAAGACTGCCATAGCGCTCTTTCCCTGAGCAGAGAGAGAGAGAGAGAGCTAGAGAACAATTTTATGTTCTGACTTATGTCTACTTTGGCAAAGCAGGGGAAAAAGCTGTTCTGTCATGCCTGCAAAGCATATTCTGTTAATATCATGAACTGAGAGAGATAGGGAAGTGAGAAAGAAGAAAGTGTTTCTGTGTGTGTGTGTGTGTGTGTGTGAGAGAGAGAGACTGTGTGTGTGTGTGTGTGTGTGAGAGAGACTGTGTGTGTGTGTGTGTGTGTGTGTGTGTGTGTGCGCGCAAGCGGGACAGCGAGACTGTGACTGTATATGCTTTTGTGTAGATTTGTTTTGTGTTTTCTCTCTCTCTTTGTGAGTGTGTGTGTTTGTGTGTGTTTGTGTGTATGTGTGTGTGTGTACATTCATAGCTCTACCAGTCCCTGAGGGAAACATTCAATCTGTCTTCCTGTTCTGGCGCGTCTTTGTAGAAAGTCAAACAGGAAAATGAAACAGCTGGAATCCAGCCATTAGACAGTCAAACCACAGCACAGACTGACCACCTATGGCAGCCTGGCATTCACTGGACAGGTGGTGTCATGAACCAGATATTGCCGTTCCATTCAAACTCGGTGAACTTAGGCAAACATTCAAGGTGTGTTTTCTTTTAACTTTTTCACTTTCACATTCATTTTTTTCTCTTCAGTCAATTAAATACTACTGAAAGTCATGGCAGGTTCAGTTATCTGAGGTCCAATTATTAACATATTTCAGTGTCACATTTCATTTTCATATCTCAGTCCATTAATAATCATTCCATGATAGCCTAATTAGAACAAGCCTAAGACTTACTTACATAGGGAACATTTTAGTTCTGACCAGCTGCAGTGGTGAGTTTGAACTTTGGCCTGCAGAAGCACGCACGCATGCATGCACGCCGTGAGTGTAAATATGCCTTCATACAGTACACCGACACCACTCGTGTCACTGCCGCCAGCCTGCAGAGGAGGAGAGTTTCTGCTGATGGGTCGTCAGCAGTAAACATGCAGGCTGCGCTGCTCAAACAACCACCAGCACATTCCCCCAGGATGCCAAAACCGCTGTGTTTGTTTCATTATGTGCGCTCGACTTGCGCTGGCTCTCCCCGTGAACTTTAAAGATTAGGTCTTGGCCTCTGCAAAAGAGCCTGGAGATGCTGGTGGGACACGGTTTTGTCATTAAAAAAATAAATATGATTTGTATTGACATGGAACTGAACTTTTGTACACCTATCATGCTATCAGAATTTTGGCTATGAGCTATTTTTGGCTATTGGTTCAGTTTGTTCAGTTGCAACATCAAGATTCTGTGAATTAATTTTAATTAAATGTAACACTCCCACTAAGCAGACTATTAAAACCATGTATTGTAGCCCACTATCAGGCCCAAGCAATTCGTAACCACAGGGAGGCAATGGGATGTACCAGGCAGGATATGTCTAAGGTTACGCTCCCGCAAAGGGTGTCAAAAGAGGCCTGGGATAGCCTATGGAAATGGCTACTTTGGAATGTTGGATTATTAAACCTCCCTTGCAATAAGAAATATTAACAGTATGAGCCCCAACTTTGAGTCACACCTCAAAGAATTATCTCTAAATACTGAAGTGCAAACATTTAATAATTACCATTAGCTTATTAACTGAATTGTAGATTACACCTGTATGTAAAAAATGTATATCCTGGTCTCACACAAAAACACCACCTTAATAGCTTTGATAAAATAATTCAGTGGAAATGCATGGATCACAGTTTCTTCCAGTAGCAGCAACTGGAATCCATGCATTTCCACAGAATTATTTTTGGAATCTGATCTCTTATCATACTTGTTCATTCTTACTCGTCGCCGAATTTATCGCGGACTAAATTCAAGATGGCTGCAAACGCTTAAACTTTGTGAAGATACTGTCTGCATAAATCGTCTTGTAAGTAAACTACCAGTGCTTTTTCAAAGTTCTCAATGTCTCGTTTTTAAATGTCAGGGCCCTCGGAAGTCTACCAATGAAGTGTGGAGATACATTGAGCCTCGTAAATGGTGTAAAACAATGATTTATTTGCATGGCTAGCCCGATGCCGAAGCACCACCATTGAAAAAAGCTATTGGTAGCATCGGGCTAACTAGCCAGATTTTTGGAGTGCAGGGGACAAGCCGAGATGGGCTATGAGACATACGTTCACACTCGGTATCATGTTTCAACACACTTTAGGTCAATATCACACCGGAATTCTCCTTTAAGTACTTAAACTTTTGAACTAGCTAGTAGTGATGGGCAAATGAAGCTTTGATGAAGCACTGAACCACTTTGAACAGTTGATTCGAAAATGGGTTCATTACTCGAAGCTTCAGTAACAGCGACCTCTCCTGGTGAAAAGCCAAGACTGCATCTAAATTATCCCGGCTAGATAGTGGACAGGATCTTTACTAGTGAAAGTAAAGTGGCAGCACGATTGGTTCGCGAGGCGGTGGCACTGCGAACCACTCAGGTGATTCATTCAGAGAACGAAGCAGTTTCTGCTTTGGACATCATATGTCACGTGATTTTTCCGTACCAAAGCAACCTTCGGAGCAGTGGTTCAAATGGAATTGTAGTTAATGGTTTGAAGCACGTTTCGAAGCTTCAGTGTCAGACTGCCATCACTACTAGCTAGCTAGCTGATAGCACATGCAAGCTGGATGCTACCACCGGCTAGCAGCTAGACACTGCAATAAAATGGTTAGCAAACCGTCCATGCCCCCGTAAATATTTCACTGTTTCAAGGACGAAATCAAGAGTGTCCAAAGGGGCGAAAACCACTTTAAATCGAGTCACATTATTGACTGTTGTGTGTCCGAGGGTTAGCTTTTGGGTTTTGTAAGGGCCAGCATGAGGGACAAGACCTATAAAGTTGTGTGGTGAGTTTTGCAGGGAGGTTGGTAATGCTAGTTAACTTTAGCTAGGCTACTGTAGCCTTCATACTGTACGAGTCATATCATTAATCATTAACCTAGAAATACTTCTTCGTACATTTAATGAACATTTTGTGTAATAATTCACAGCAAACTGAATATGGTGGTCCAAGAGCAGACCATGCACCAGTCCATGCATCAGGATGGCAGTCAGATACGAAGCACTGCACAATGTTGCTAACGTTAACATTAACCGCTTTCACACACACACACACACGATATAAAATACACAATGGTAAATATAACATTCAATACCAAAACACTATTATTTGCACGATTACTCCTGAAATAACTGCTATTAACTGCACATTCACTATATAAAAATCACTGTTTGGAGGAAAGGGTTCAAGATGCTGTCGCCGGGTTGGAAATGATTTCGGCTGGTTCGTGCATTGCTTATATATTATTCAGTGAGGCGGTGGTTTATGGGATGAGTAGTTCCTTCGCTCTGAAATGAAAAATATGTACACAGTCTTGTACCTTTGACTTTTTGACTTTCTCTTCTGTTTTTTTCACTCGAAATGATATGTTGTATGCTTATGAGTTACTCCGTAGCGGATTAGCCTAAGACATGCTCTAAAACTCTTTAGATGGGTCAATGACGTGATGTCTAGATTTTCTGGCCAACAGCATTTTTTAAGTTTATAAAAGGTTTGAATGCCTGCAGACACCATATATATGTGGGAGCACTCCCATATTTGCAACCACTTTACCTTTTGAAAAATCTTTAGGTATTTTTATTTTTTCTCTTATGTGAAGTATCAAAATATCATGTGGTGCGACTGTCTGACCATGACTGCTGTTTGGGAAACTTCTTTAAAATTACACTGATTCTATTCAAATGTGCGTTCTGCTCTATCTAGCAAGTGTTTTGTAGCTCTGTAGAAAATGACACAGCATTTTTTATTTTTATGTCCATCCTATTATACAAACAAACTTTGTCCGAAGATGTCAACTTAATCAAATATCATCTGGTGCAACCATCAAGAAACTGCCATTTTGAGACTTTTATTTTAAAATGAATTCAAAGATCTTAAGTTGCATTCATAAACTAGTGTGCCAGGCACCCATTGGGGCAGCAAACAAGTTTGTAATTATCTCTTATATTTGGAAAAACATAGCTTAAATAACAGCTGGCAAGAAGTTGCCAAATTTGGACGTCATGTGGTATGACCTCAACAATACAATGAATATTAATTTATTTGTTCAAATTTATTTTTTGACTAGAAATGAAATAGTGACCTTTTAGAGGAATCAAGTTTGTTATGAGTAGGTGGTAAATTTTGTGCCTGTAAATTTGATCTCAAGTTGAAAATGTCATGTGGTGCGACCAAACATCATGTGGTGCTTAACTATTATAAAATGCTTTTTTTGTGTGGTTTTACATTTAATTTAGGATTTATATGCCTATGCAATTTATTTTAGTGTTATATGGAATCAATTTTTATACATTCAGAGTACATTTTCAAAGATTTCAGAAAAAAAACGTTTACATTTACTCTTAGTACATTATAATGACAAAAATGTAAATAAAAATCATTTTACATGTAAGGTTACTTTGGTAAATGTACATTTATTAATCATTTATCCCTCCCACTGTGTTCTGTTCAGCAAGAAAGATATATTTCACTTATTATCAACATCATAAAAATAGGCTATCACTATGTATGTGGCGGTGAGGGGCGTTAACACTGTATATTAGGATTTTATTACCATTATTTTTGTTTTGTTTCACATTATTTTATTGTTTTTATTTGTTATATTATTAGTGATGATTGGGCAACATCATCAAATTTGTTTAATCATCTTTTTTTGTTTAAGTTTGTTTGCTCGGAAAACTTCCCCATTTCATTTCTGTATCACTTTCTCTCTCTCTCTCACTCTCACACACACACGCACACACACACATTGTGTATGTGTGTATGTGAAAACTCTCTCTCTCACACACACACAGACACACACTCACTCTCTCTCTCTCTATCTGTTAAACACTAGGCCTATTACTCTCTTCATCATGTATCTATCACAATATATCTATCACGCTTAACTATCCCACTAACACACTATCAATCACAGATCACTATCTATCACACAATCATGCTATCTATCACACTATCAATCTATCACACTACCTATCTATAATACTATCTATCTTTCTTTATCCATCATCTGTCTGTCTTCTAGCCTCCCCATGTAGTTAGCCTAACTTCTATGTCTCACTCTTTTACTCAAAAAAGCTTTCATTCTGCCATTGTTAGTCTGTCTGTCTGTCTGTCTATCTTTTAATTTCTTTATCTTTTATTATCTCTTCCTTTCCATCCAACCATGCACTTTTGTCCATCTCAATATCTTCTCCTGCCCCATCTCTTAAAATCATCTGCTAAATCCCATTCACTTTACGTCCTGAATTTCTTCTGTTTATCCCCTCGATCACTCACACACCTTTACCTCCTTTTCTCCCTTAAGCTGTCTACACTTATTTGTTTCTTTCTATGTGTGTTTGTTTTCATCACCTTCTATATTTCAAATGCCCTCACAAAGCTTATCTTTTTATACCTTTACCAATATATGGACATGTTCAACATCATTAGCAACTTAAAAATCTTTTACTTGTGTAAAACCTTTATTTTTTATTTAATTGTTGTTTTTTTTTGCTTTGCAAGCACTATATTACCCTCATGAAATGAAAATATAACAGTTTATTAATCTCTCTACTTATATTTTTAACAATATGAGATCCTTGGGTCATTTGGTGCGACCACTCATCATATGGTGCAACCAATAATAGAAATAACTGTGTTAAATTCAAAATGAAAAATAAAATTTCTGTGGTTAAATTATTAATCAGTCATATAGTATGTTTAAGTCAATGCTATTTTTCAGACTTTTCCATCAGTTTTATAAAACTTACAGGAAAAATAAGGGTTCTAATTATATTTTATAAGGTGACAGTATAGAACAAAAATATCAGTCCAATATTCACAAAAAGTAAAGAAATGTAAATACTTTGTTTCTAAACAGTTCATATTATTAAGAACTTGTAAACAAACTTTTAAGCATGTTAAGGAAATACATTTAATTTTAAGATAATCTATGGTCGCACCACATGACATTTTTAAGGTCAAGAACCAATTCATTCTCATGAAAAACACTAAAATCACATTACTTGAAATTTTAATATGGATTTTCATATACCCAACATTCTTAATGTTTGAACAATTGAAACAGAAATTCTTATTTTTAGAATTTTAAATTTGACCTTATCCGTCATTGACCCAGATATGGATTTTTCCAAAACGTCAATGGGAGAAATGAATGGGAAATTTACTTCCGGAAACTAAGCTCTCTCGGAGGAGGGGCGGGACTGTGATGCTCTATTTGTTGGCGTGCGGACAGTAATATGGAAGCATATGAGTAGCTTTATTCAAATGAGAATGCAATCTGCAATATGCAATTCAAAAAGACATTACATTAAGCAATTGACAATTCATTATGCAATTTAATATTGCAATTTGCAATAATATCCAACAAATTGTATTTTAATCTGCAAAGTGACAATGAAATCCTAAAATCAATTCCAATAATTTTGGTTAAAAAATAGAATAAACATGGATTGAATTGCATTCCATTTTGCCATGGTACTTCAGTCTCAAAATTCAAATGGCAATTCATTTTGCATTTTAATTTTCAATATTCAGTTTCATCATTTAACTGTCAATTCGTTTTGCAATTTAATATTTAAAGTGCAATGTAGGATTGCATTTTAAAAACATATTTGGCAAAACTGTCAATGCCAGCCTGAAAAGATTTTGGATTATTTTGGGCAAAACGTTTTGCAATCGTTTTGAGGCATTTTATTCAAATGGAAAAGAAATAGCGCCCCCCGTGATTGCATTGCACTTTAGTCACGCTCTTTGTGTTGCAAAATTCAAATGGCCATTCAATCTGCCAAACGCATTGCAATCTGTCAAGTCACTCGTCAAGACGGGAACTAGGCTACGTCACTTACGTGTTTACGTCTTACCCAGTTAGCGCTTGCAATGGAGGAGTTTGCAGCCGCACTAAGGTCCCTGGCTGATTATGTAGAACACCACCGTGTCAACGAGTCTGACTCAACGGACAGATTACTGAAAATGGACGACAGAGTGGGCTATCTAGCCCTACTTGTCCGATTTGATGTCAACCTGGTCCGTTCAAAGATTTCTGAGGCCTTACAGCAAATGGGCGCTAGCCGGTGGGGAGACCTTCTGTGGATTCCACTGGAGGGAATAGAGGGTTACCTCTATTCGCGGAACTCTTTGGCGTTCACAGGACAAGTAGGGCTAGATCGCCCACTCTGTCGTCCATTGTCGTTAGTTAGGCTAAAACTCACACAGCCTTTCCTTGCCCTGCTCTCTCTCTCTCTCTCACACACACACACACAACGGAGACTCCCCTCCATGGTCTGGCTAGCCTCATAAGCGACCGGGGGGTGCGGTCGCTCCGGGCCCACGTTTGGCCGAATCGATCTCGCTGAATTGTTGTATACGATGCTTATTTGTAGGCTACTGATTGCTGGGGGGAGGGGGTGCTACTAAAGATGCCGCTGGTTGGCAAAGTTATCAGCAGCAACATAAGAGCCTTAATAATGTAAGAACACAGCTGGGTCTCGCGGACACTAGGCCTACTCGCGGTCACGGTTAACATTATTCATCAACTGTGACATGATGTTTGTGCCGCCAACCCCCCCCAATAAAAAAAAATGTGCCCCCTTGAAAATCGCAAATGTCCCCTCTGTCACTGTACTCTACAGCCGGGTCTGTCGGCCAGAGACGGCAAACTCCTCCATTGCAAACGCTAATTGGGTAAGAAGACTAGTTCCCGCCTTGACGAGTGACTTGACAGATTGCAATGCGTTTGGCAGATTGAATGGCCATTTGAATTTTGCAACACAAAGAGCGTGACTAAAGTGCAATGCAATCACGAAATTTTTATTTTTTCCATTTGAATAAAATGCCTCAAAACGATGGCAAAACGTTTTGCCCAAAATAATCCAAAATCTTTTCAAGCTGGCATTGACAGTTTTGCCAAATATGTTTTTAAAATGCAATCCTACATTGCACTTTAAATATTAAATTGCAAAACAAATTGACAGTTAAATGATGAAACTGAATATTGAAAATTGAAATGCAAAATGAATTGCCATTTGAATTTTGAGACTGAAGTACCATGGCAAAATGGAATGCAATTCAATCCATGTTTATTCTATTTTTTAACCAAAATTATTGGAATTGATTTTAGGATTTCATTGTCACTTTGCAGATTAAAATACAATTTGTTGGATATTGTTGCAAATTGCAATATTAAATTGCATAATGAATTGTCAATTGCATAATGTAATGTCTTTTTGAATTGCATATTGCAGATTGCATTCTCATTTCAATAAAGCTACCCATATGCTTCCATACAGTAAGCCAGGACTAGCCTACCCAAATCAATGCTTCCTCAAACACAAACACCTCCAACAGAGGCACCGGTCTGAACGCTGTCCCTCCCCGTCGTCTTCCCTTCAATCCGGTTTACTTTACTGAAGTCGGGTTCACATTCAAGTTCCTCCTTCGCGATGGTGGGCGATCCACGTAGTAGCAGTGTAAAACGTTAGCTAGCGGAGAATCTGAACGAATCTGAACTGCTAAACTTAACTCCCAAGTAAAATAAAACCCTATCCTCTTTAAAAAGAGGAATATGTCCAAAAACACTTCAAAGGAACTTTATAGAAAAACGGAGACCTATATATACAATATTTACACTTTCATTAGGCCTACTATCCAAATCCTTTCTACATATCTAAACTAATTAGCACCTTCTTAAATCACGTCTCCTCAGAACTGCAGGCTCTAACTCAGGGGTGGGCAAACTTTTTGGCTCAAGGGCCACATTGGGTTTTGAAAATTGGCCGGCGGGCCGCACAACCCACTTTTTAGTATGAAAAGTATTTGTTTTAAAATATTAATTGCTTAAAAATACTGCTAATTTTATGCTGTTTAACAAATGTATAAATTGTGCACTGTCGCTTTAAGACAGTCGCTTTAATTCACGTTTATTTCTCAATGATCTTCTGCCTGCTCCGCTATGGCTAGTGCTGTACCTACGGCTGGGCCCTCTCACAGTTTTTAAATGGTCAGTAGTGGGAACTACTGTTGCCTTCATGATTTCCTTTTAAAACTTTCTGAAGGAGATATCAATTATCAACAATCACAAGCCAGCTGGAACCTGCGGCTCTCTCTCCCTTTCGTGAGTGCAGACGCGTTCCCAATTAAATGGATTGCATAATGTTCACGTTAGATCTGCTGCAAATGAGATAACTAAGAGTTAACTTAGTTTAACATGATGTTATCTCTATTTAACATGATGTTTTGAAATTGACATTGTAAACGTTATCTAAGGAGAGTGAAAAGCAGTTTGCAGTGAAGCTAACCTAAACCAACGTCGTCTCTATCGCAGGAAAAAAAATAGCGAGCAGCCTGATAACTAAATGAAATGCTCGGCGGGCCGGATGAAAGTGCTTGGCGGGCCGCAGTTTGCCCACCCCTGCTCTAACGTCTCCCCCATGTCTCTAGGCTCGTGACCCCATCAACAAGATATCAGTCGTCAAAATAAAAGTCCCTATTGAATCATTTGTGACAATGTTAATGTATCATAGACAGCATATAAAAGGTAAGTATTACACAGCACATAGAAGTAAATCACTGTAAGTAAAAGTATTACATATTAAATATCTATTCTTAATGTATCTAATGTATATATGATATCTTAACACTGTAAGTAAAACCACAGGGGTGCTACATAAAGTTAATAACATTTATTTATAAAAGAGTAAAAACAACACATAAGAATGCAAGGGTCTGATACTGCTGCCCCACATGATTTTGTTCATTATATGTAATGAATTAATAGGACATTGATGTCCTGGGCCTGGAACTGGAAAACAGTATTTAGAGTTTTATGATTATTGCTTCATTACCAAGCATGGCAGATTCCCAGAGACTGTTTACTTTTATACCATTGATTTCAAGCTAACTATCTAAAATGCAAAACCAGGGTAACCCACCCACCCACCGACCTACAATGTTGCCTGTGACAGCTCTGAACTTCCCAACAGACTAGTACGGAAGGGTCAGGGTGGGGATTTATTTAGAGCAATACTTTTGCGTTCTCTTGCAATGTTTTTGCGTTCCCTCGCAGTACTTTTGCGTTCCCTTGCAATGTTTTTGCATTCCCTTGCAATACTTTTGTGTTCCCTTGCAATGCTTTTCCATTTCCTCACAATAAATATTTGTGTTCCCTCACAATACATAAAGCACATTGAGTTGACTAGCCTACTATACGGAAAATACTTCCCTTTGAGAAGTTCCCTTTGAGTTGGATCTGCTCCAAAAATGAGGTTTTCCTTTTCTGTGCTACACGCAAAAGTATTGCAAAGGAATGCAAAAGTATTGTCCTAAATAAATCCCCACCCTAACCCTTCGAGGGCTCCGTAGACTAGCACCCACCCATCCAAAACAATTATTTTGGTACTGCTATTGCTAAGTATGTCTTTTCAAGTCTCTCTGAAATTGACAGCACTAACATAGTCAGAAAATAAAGATTTGTTTTTGCAAGGTAACCTTCTAAGGAATGCTAGCCTAGAAATCTAGACGCACTCTAGCGGCAGCAAATTAAATTTGCTGCCCAGGCTAGTCTGGCAACTCTCCGTTGGCTTGCGAGCTGGAAAAATTAAACTTCGATAGGGCCAATCACCTCGTTTATAGGTCGTTAGGCGGGCTTAACATAATGATTGATGGCAGAGTTGAAACGTCGGCGTGAATTCCCAGCTACTTGAAAACAAAGAAGATGGATGTTGCTGTTGGCGAACAGCGTGACATGAGTTAAGCTTTTTTTAACTTAGCAAAAGTTTAAACGCATGGGACTGATGAGTTGTAGCGCTATCCTATTGCGTGCAGTGGGAATTTGAAAGACAACCGATTATCCCGCCCCTCGGACTGAGCACTGTGAACGGTGAGTCCCCAGACCCTACATTTTAATGTGGGTCTGGCTCATCAGGCTAAAGGAATGCACTTTTGTTAGCTTCCACCGTTTTCTCTCTCTATTTTCTTCCTGGGCTCTGTACCAACTTCCCAAACGACTGACAGCTCGATCAGGTGCCCTTGAGTCATGGGGGCTGTTCGTGACTGTACACTTTCGTAAAAATCCCTTCCCGCATCTGGTCACGGCGAACGGCAAGCGCTATAGCGCGCGCTAACGGTATCGTGTGCCATGCCGGATGTTTCCCCTGCCCAGTGGCGTGTGAAGCTGCAGTGGTGCAGCGCGGAGTGGTGCGCAACTGAACCCCAGGTGCCCCTATGCAACCAGGCGCTGAAAAATATTTGCTCATGCAGCTGCACAATCTGTGATTCGCCATCTCACCTTTTAACACTCAGAGAAAGTATTCAGTCACCATGTTTTGAGGTTTTGACAGAAATACGCTGTTATTATTGAATTAGGATGCTGAGAAACGCTGCAATGACTTTTTGCGTCATCCCTGCACAGCTGTCATTCTTGGCTTTTCATGAATCTGGTAGGACATGACACCCCACCCTTACCCCCCCCACCACCGCCACCACCATCACATCCCAGACAAATCCATCGTCGTCCCTGACACTGATAATGTCATTCAGCTCACCTCTGTGGGTGCAATGCTGGATCACATACCTTGCATACCTGCTCTAGATTGCCTGCACTTGCAGCGGCGCGGCAGGCAAGGCAACCCTGCACACGGAGATGGGATTACGCAAGAGGCCCGTGTTCCGTGCGACGGGCTAGTTTACGTCTGCCATCGGCTTAACGTCAGCGCTACAGCGATCTCCCTCCATATGCAAATGCACATCTCATGAAAACTATTCAAGGGTTGACCTTGTTAAAGACACAGGCCATGCATTTAAGACCATCCATGCCCTTAGGTGACAGGTGCAAGTACAAATGTATAAATTTTTCATTATCTTACTTAATCAATCTATTGTCTATAGATATATGCTATGGCACGTGGATGCAAAGTTACTTATGTTTCACATATGAATTTGGATAAATAAGTGCCCCTTCAAAAAAATAGTAGCCAACAGCACTGGGGCATCGCATCAAATTGCAACATTTATGTTCAAAATGGGTCCCTAACAAATAAAATGAATAAATAATAATAATAAAAAAGGTAGTCATGGAAAAGACACAGAGATATGAATTCATATTTTACTTCAGAACATTGCTTTGGATGAGATGACTGAAAATCAAACTCTGACGAGGCCGTGTGGAAAGGTTCCTAATGCAATGTGAGGTGATAACAGTGGCAATGAGATATAATCTCTGCCCGAAGATCATCACCACAACAGTGTGGAGCGTTTCATGGTTTCATCACATACAACAGAGTGTGAAACAGTGTGAGGTGTGAAGTGAGCATGACACATGTTTGTGGGGAACTTGTCTGCGGGCATGTGCAGGGTTCCTCGGGTGCAAATAGAGGGTAGAATCGAAACCCAATGACCCAGATAGTCTCTGTTTCTGTCCCAGCTGCTGATTGAAGTGTTGAATTGAGTGTCAATGATCTCATCATGTGGAGAGATTAAGTCCATTCAGGATGGAAAGAACAGCCAAGGACAAAAAAAAACTCCGGCTTTGGCTTTGGCTTTGGATGTGGATGTGGTGGGTGGTGGGTGGTGGAGGAGAGCATGGTGCGTTTGTCTTCTGAGTGACCTGGGCCTGATTCAGATCCTTGTCAGAGATCAGAGCCTAATATGTTCCTAACTCGCCCCACTATCAGGAGCAGGTGGGGGCTGTGGTGTGGGGCAGAGTCTGTCAGTGTTATGCTCTGTGGTGTTTGTGTTGTTTTTGGGGTGGAAAAGAACATGCTGTAACATTTCTTGACAGCTGCCTCTGAACCCCCCCCCCCACCCCACTCTCTCTCACCACTCTTCCTCGACATAACTCCTAAACTGGTCATTGATCTGAAGGCGTCTTTCCTGTTATTCCGTAAAGGGACCGACTTCCGCTCTTTGCCAGTCTTCGGCTCATTTTGGACTTCCACATTTGGCACAGAGCTCCAGGCCTTTTTGGTCTTTTGGTTATTCTGGCACCAAAAAAGTTCACCCTTGTTCATCTCTTAAGCTCAGGTGAAGAACCCTCACTCCAATATGTTCAGTCATTTTCTGGATTTAGCATGTCATATTTGAAATGTATAAATAATAATGTTTACATTTTAATTTGCATAGTATGTAGTTGTGCGTTTGTACAAAAAAAATATTTAATTGCTTATACAGTATATTTAGGGAGAGTTTCTGTAACTAATGCAAACCATGCTGTGTTCATGCAAAATTTGTATCGCTCAGTAATGTCATCTTTTTGAAAGTTTATGGACTGTTTGATAGAGATGCACCAGTGTTATTTTTCTATTGAGGAACACAGAGTCCCAGGGTGATGTTTACATGTCCCAGCCCTCCCTCCCCCATATAGAAGATAGAAATTTGACGCCAGGATGTTACGAGTTCTTGTCCATGTACTCTCAGAAAAACCTCCCTTACAGCCACTTAAAGAAAAAAAAAAAAGAAAGTCACAAATCCACACCCCCTACTCCCTCGCCACGCCCACGCCCACACCCACGTCCACCTCCCTCCAAGCTACCCTACAGGTCCACGTCTCCTGCCTCCACTGAAAGTAACGTCATCTCTCCCAGCATCTGATATTTCTCCTGTTCGAAGGAGGAAATGCAGCCTGTGTCTGTGTTATTTCCCCTGTGTTATATTTGTGTATCTGGGCAACTCAGGAAATCAATTGCTGCACACTTCAGAAGTGCAGACAGAACGGACCTCACCTCAGCAGTAAAGTATTGCTCAGAGACTCTAGCGGCGCAACACCGACACACACACGCACACACACACACACACACACACGCACACACATTCAGAGTCCTGTTATGCCGCTCTCTCAACATCGTGCATAAGGCCGTGGGGTTTCTATGCCTTGCTGACGACCAAGACTGTCTTTACTGACAGAAATCAACAACACCCTTTTTTATCGAGCGCTTTGCCTGCCAGTGACCTCCATTTCTCCTGGTGTTAATGTGTGTTTCTGGCAAACCTCTAGTGCCCCAAGAGAAAGTTTCATGTGGTTGCTTGTGTCTATATTTATAGTAATTAATCTAAATTTGTGATGATTGCTGGGGCCGTGCACTCAGTGAGGGCAAGCCTGTTCACATAGCTGCTTTTGTTTGTGCCAAGGTTTTTTTTCCCCAACACCCTCGATTAGGCTGGATCGGGCCAATGCTGCTGGTTACCATGGCATTTTCATGTCAACACTCTTCAACATTCTTCCTCCTCAGGTAAGTAGTAATGCAATTCAATTCAATTCAACTCAATTTTGCTTATATAGCGCCAAAACAATGTAATATTGTCTCATAATACATTGCTTAATCTAACAGCATGGACAATGTAATGACCTCAATAAAGACATTCAAATATGCTTCATCATTCTTATGCAACCTTTACCTTGCTGACACCTCCACACCGATGATAACAAGGATGACAATTTCAAATGTTTTTTTTTATATTCATTAAAGCGTTCCATAATGTTTCCTTCTGAAGAGCAATAGGGGGCCCGGAGCATTCACTGCATACATGAAAGATGACGGTGGCATTCTGTCACAAATGGGTGTGATTGTGACCGGGGCAAAGCTGCATCGAGAGGCCTCTCTGGCATGGTTCACATTTGCCTCCCTTCTATTGTTTCCTAGTGATTGTGTTGAACTCACAACAGCTCTCTCTGGCCCGGATCTAGCCCAGATCTAGCCCCTATCTGCTTAAGTTTGACCCCTGTGACATAACGAGTACATCTGGTGGAGCACACTCACTGTGTGACACAACATCTTGTAGTCCACTGAAAGTTTGTACTGTACCTTCAGAAACCATTTAAATACAAGGATA